>NC_143479.1:45982457-46156910 GCF_027475165.1 Benincasa hispida
CATTGGCAACTGCAACCTATAAGCTGCTGGACCAACTCTTTCACAATTTCATATGGTCCGATGTATCATGGGCTTAACTTCCCTTTTCTCCCAAACCAGAGAATTCCTTTCCATGGGGATAGCCAGAGAAATACCCATTCTCCGACTTCAAATTCTAGTTCTCTTCTTCGTTTATCGGCGTAGCTCTTCTGTCTATCGCGAGCTGCCTTAAGATTATCCCTGATAAGTTTCACATCCTCTGTTGTTTGTTGAACTAATTCTGGACCTAGTAATTGTCGTTCTCAGACTTCATTCTAGCATACTGGAGTCCTGTAAGGTCAATCGTACAATGCTTCATATGGAGCCATTCCGATACTATAATGGTAGCTATTGTTGTAGGCAAATTCAATCAATGATAAGTGTGTATCCCAACTTCCTTTGAATTGTAGTACACAAGCTCTTAACATATCTTCCAGTATCTGTATAGTTCTTTCTGACTATCCATCTGATTGTGGATGAAAAGTCGTATTGAAATAAAATTTAGTGTCTATAGCCTTCTGTAAACTAGGCCAAAATTTTGAAGTGAATCTCGAGTCCCGATCCGACATTATCGACACTGAGGCTCCATATTGACTGATTATCCTATCCACATAAATTTTAGCTAGACGGTCTAGTGTAAAAGTAACTTTTACTGATATGAACTTGGCAGTCTTAGTTAGTCTATCGACTATTACCCAAATGCCATCAAATCCTGAAGGTGTCTTAGGCAAACCAAATAGAAAGTCCATTGTCACATGCTCCCACTTCCACTCAGGCACTGGAAGCGGATTGAGTAATCCTACTGGTCTTTATCTCTCAGGTTTTACTTGTTGATAGACTATACATCGGTCCATATATTCTACTATGTCTCTCTTCATCCCAGGCCACCAGTAAGATTTCTTCAAAGTTCTATACATCTTGGTGGTACCTAGATGCATGGCATAAGCGGAACTATGTGCTTCCTTTAAAATGGCTTGTTTAAGCTGTAGCTTGTTAGGCACACACATTCTCCCCTCTTTTTCTAGCACATTGTCCGCTCCCAGTTGAAAGTCAACCCTGATGCCTTTATTCACATCATCAGCAATCTTCTGAAAATTAGGGTCTTCCAACTGATCCCACTTAAGGTTTTCTACTAAGGTCGGCCTTATCTAAAATAGCTATCATTCCTCCTCACGGTTCCACTGATAAGGCGGTTCTAGAATTCATGAACTCCTATAACAACATTCCTCTTATTGAACCAATAATGGCCTTGGGTCCCGAAGATTTCCTACTCAGTGCATCTGCCACAACATTAGCCTTACCAGGGTGGTATTCGATGGAACAGTCGTAATCTTTAATCAATTCAATCCATCTTCATTGTCTTAGATTCAACTCCTTTTGATCAAAGATATATTTTAAGCTTTTGTGATCTGTAAATATCCTGCAGTGCTCTCTAAATAGGTAATGTCTCCACAACTTCAGAGCTAAAACAACTGCTACCAATTCAAAATCATGCGTGGGATAAATTCCCTCATTTTTCTTAAGTTGACGAGAGGCATATGCAATCATCTTCCCATCCTACATCAACACACATCCTAATCCTTGTTGGGATGCGTCGCAATAAATCTCAAATTCCTTACCTGGAATAGGCAAGGTAAGCACTAGTGCTAATACTAGTTTCCATTTTAGCTCCTGGAAACTATGTTCACACTCCAACGGCCATTCAAACCTCACGCCTTTCTTGGTCAGGTTCGTCAACGGAAGGGCTATCTTAGAGAAACCCTCCACAAACCTCCGATAATAATCTGCCAACCCTAGAAAAATACGTATTTCTAAAACAGTTGTGGGTCGTTCCTAATTAACTATTGCTTCTGTCTTCTAGGTATCTACACTAATGCCTTCTACTGAAACAACATGTCCAAGAAATACTACCTGATTTAACAAAAAATCGCATTTACTGAATTTAGCATACAACTGCCTATCTCGCAACGTCTGTAATACTATCCTCACGTGGGTCATATGATCCTCCCTACTACTAGAATACACAAGTATATCATCAATGAATACTATCACGAACTGGTCCAAGTAGGGATGAAATATCCTGTTCATGAGATCCATGAATACCGCAAGGGCATTTGTCAATCCGAAAGGCATTACCCGAAATTCATAATGTCCATATCTCATTCTAAATGCGGTTTTAGGGATATCGGCTTCTCTTACTTTCAGTTGATGATAACCCGATCTCAGGTTTATCTTCGAAAACACCGTGGCTCCTCTTAATTGATCAAACAAATCATCAATGCGTGGTAACAGATATTTATTCTTAATCGTTACCTTATTCAGCTGCCTATAGTCGATACAAAATCTAAGTGTACCGTCTCTCTTCCTCACAAACAATACTGGAGCTCCCCAAGGCGATACACTAGGTCGAATGTATCCCTTGTAAATTAACTCTTGCAACTGAACCTTTAATTCTTTCAACTCATTCGACACCATTCTATACGGTGCCTGCGATATGGAAGTTATTCCTGGAACTAAGTCAATAGTAAACTCCACCTCCCTGTCGGGTGGTAATCCCGATAGTTCTTTAGGAAATACATCCCGAAATTCATTTACCACTGGGACATCTTCTGGGTTCAGCCCTTTCCCTTGAGCAACCATCACATGAACCAGATAGGCTTTACATCCCTTGCTCAATAGCTTCTGAGCTTTCACTGTCGATATTAAATTCCCCGCGACCAATCGTTTGCTTCCTATCAGCATTCCATCTTGGCCATTTGATTTTCTGAGCACTACCTCCTTCTTATAACAGTCTATTGAAGCATGATACTTACTTAGAAAATTCATCCCTAGGATAGCATCAAATTCCAACAATTCTAAAGGAAGTAAATCAGCATAGAAGTTCTGACCATTGATCAGTATCTCACAATGATTATAGCATCTATCTATTACTATCACGTCTCCCAAACGGGTAGAGATAAATAACTCTTAAGGCATAGGTTTAACCAACCTACCTATACTAAGTGCATACATGCTAGATATAAATGAATGTGTGGCACCAGGATCAAATAAAACATAAGCAGACTGCCCACATAATATAACATTACCGGTCACAACATCTGGAGACTTCATTGCCTCCTAGTGTGTCAAGGCTTACACTCGCCCCTACTGCTGGGGTCGACCTACGACATTCTTCTGCTTGGCACCACTTGACCCTTCGCCCCGATTTCCCGCACTCTTTGGTTAGTTAACTATCTGGGAGGTCGGCTGTTGTGCTTTTGGAATGTCCCCGTTCATCTGGGGACAGTCCCTCTTGAAATGCCATGTTTGTCCGCATCGGAAACATGCACCTTTGCCATTATAGCATGCCCCAAAATGCCTCTTGCCACAACTAGGGCATGTCGGTCTCCTGTCTATGCTGGCTACCGACTCACCAGCTTGTGGCATCTCTGACCGACTAACTGCACTGGCTGAGGGTCTCATTTTCCTTTTCTTGGATCCCTGCCAACTGGTTCCCCTGAAATGGCTTCCACTAGTCTGGGTGCCACTAGAAATCGGAATCCCCTGTCTTTAGGCCCTACCACGGCCTCACTGCCTCTTGGCAACTACTCAACATCTGCCAAACTTCGCTCGACTCATGTTGTTGTTTCTACTAACTGGTTAAAATCTAGCCAATTAGCCGTAGACATCACCGGAGTTCTGATTTCCTTCCTCAAACCTTGTTCAAATTTCCTGCATCTATCTCTTTCCTCAGCAATAATTGGCAGGGCATACTGTGATAACTCTGTAAATTTTTGCATCCCGAAACGAGCAGGGGTAATACTTATCTTCAAAGGCCTTCCTGAACTCAGGCCATAACATCACATCTGTACTGGCTCGTCTGGCAGATATCATTTTCACCATTTCTCTGCTCCTTTTTGTAGTAGAAAGGTGGCTAATCCCACTTTCCTGTCCTCTAGATAACTCATAACATTGAAACATTTTTCAACTACATCCAGCCACAACCAGCTTCAGTTGGATCTGTTGTACCTTCAAATGTCACAGCCCCTAGGGCTTTAAACCTCTCAATACCATATTTCTTTTCTGGGTCGGCTCGTGCAGAGCCCACACTGGCTGCTAACCTTTACACTATCCTGTCAAACACTGCATCTTCTAGCTGTGTATCTGCCCTTGCTTGGGGAGTACTAGACTCTCCCTCGGACATCGTCTCCTGACCCACTGGATCATTCACCTTCTTTTTGCCACCCGGTGGGTTATCCCCAACCTCCGAGCCCCTATTGGCAGGGTCAGTGTTCCTGCCACCTGTCTGCTTACTTGGTCTGCCACGTTGCCTCGACATTTTACTTAATACAATGTACACATGTTAGGGACTCAAACTTAGGGACTTAGACTTATGCATAATCTTCCCTCTCATTCCCAAAACCTTATGCTCTAATACCAACTTGTCACACCCCCTCCCAGATTACCCTTTTATTCTGGAAGAGGATATGACCGTGGTAGCTACTAGCTCTTCTGCCAGCACTCACCACCCAAACCTTCTAATCTAGATACAAACTATTAATCTTTATTAGTAATATAAGCAAACAGCTAACCTTCCTTAAGTTCTTACGAGGATTACATAATTACAAGCATACAGCCAAGACATTACTTTTATAGAAAAATATTCACAGGTGTCCCAAACATTCCTACAGAAACCCTAGTCCCCCACAAAACATGTGTACATAAACAGATTATCAACCTAAGTATTTTAATAAGCCGAGTCTTTCGGTGGCAAGCAGCAACAGAATCAACCTTGAGGAAACTGACCGCTACCTGAAAAGGGAAAACACATAAAATTCTGTGAGCTAAAAGCTCAGTGAGTGACTATAGAATCGTAAAGCAACAAGCGTAGCATCACTATAAACACGTAAATATACCAATGAGCAAACTCAAGCAATTGTCTCTATATGTAGTTGTAAACCACTCTTAGACATCATTAAACATTATTATTCCCTAGTTGAGAACGAGCCTAAACGCACTAGCTCCCAAATGTTTATTACCGACCAAGAGACCCATACTTCGATCTTTCATTCATAACTGCCTACGTGCACGTGGCCACACTAAGTACCATCATATTTTAGGTACTTCCGCTCAGATACCTTCTCAAATTTGTCCTTCAGTATCAAGCTACTATGATACCTTCTCATATGTCCTTCGTTATCAAACTAGCCATGCACCTTCTCAAATGTCCTTCGGTACCTAATTGGTTAGATACCTTCTCAACATCCTTTGGTATCTAATGTATATTTTGTAACATCATGAGTTCCATTGCCTGGTATTTACACAAGAGTTGTTCCATTTCCACTCATTTACACAAGAACACATTCTCTCATAGCTTTCCTCTAGGAAGCATATAACAAAATAAAAAACATAGCTTTTGTAATGGTTACACAACTTACCTTGGCCTGTGTTACACACAAACATGCCGGGAAACATGCATTAAATTATTCTCTAACCATTTGTTGCTTGAGGAAGTATAAATACATCATTAATGTCACTGTGCTTTACTTGATCATATATGCATGATTATTGGAAACCTTAAGTTTACTGAGTCACTCACCGTTCATCAGTCTCTTAGACTGAAAAGATATAATTCCCGATTAAACTACATAGAATTCCTAGTAAAATATCTCAAATAATTCATTTATTAAAGGAACTTCCATCAATTCAGACAGTTTTACTAACAAGATCCCCTGAGCGAGGTCAACGAGATCCCCCTGAGCAATGCTAACGAGATCTCCCTGAGCGATGCTAGTGAGATTCCCCTTGAGTAATACTGGCGAGATCCCCCTGAGCGATGCTAGCGAGATCCCCCCTGAGTGATGCTAGCGAGATCCTCTAGAGTGATTCTAATGAGATCCTCTAGAACGATGCCTGCGAGATCCTCTAGAGCGAGATCAAGATTTTCCTGTGAAATTCTTAGCGATACTCACCTCAATTCCTAGCGAGATTTCCCCCTAGAGCGAGATCCTCCTTATAAAATTAGTGAGATTTTCTTTATAAATGAGACCCTTATGCCCAAATCTGGCTATAATTCTCCACGATGAATTCCTTGCTTGTTCCTCACAAACAGCTGTCTGCTTATGCACCAATTCCCTGTTATAATTTCAAAAATTCATAACTCAAAATCCAGAGCTCTTTTCAAGAAACTTCCTTCTACAAACTTGTTTAGATTTGAGTAACTTCCTTACCTTAAAAATTTCAGCCTAGAATTTTTTATAATTTTGCTTGGAACTTCCAAAATTCACCTCGGGCCCTGATTAATCTGTGGTTCTGCCTCTTCTGCAAATTCTCCACTCTTGTTCTTCTCCTCTTGCAATCTTTCTCCAGTAGGACAACCTTGAAAACTAGATTCTCCCATCTTTCAAATGGCACCGAATTCGCTAAATTTATTCTTTTCAATTGCCAAAACCATACTTTTGAAGTTTCACTCCTTTTTAATCCTTCTGCCGCTTCCTGAGTTCAAAGAATAAATTGCCACGTCATCCCACACTTAGTGCCTCCAGCCAAACTAATGATTGAGTTTTTTCTTTTGATATATTTTCCTTCCCTTCCTTCATAATCCCTATAAACAATATGAATTTCTATTTAATAAATATGTAATATAACATTTCTTTTTGCTAAACATGCTTATCTAGGGAACCTAAGTTCGAGGTTTACAAAGGTTAATGGGGAGGAGTGTGGTAGACAGTCGATCGAGTATGGATCAGATAGCTTGTTGCCCACGAGAGTTGCCGGGTTGAGAGGGACCGGTTCACGGGAGATGCACACTGGAGATGCCGGGTTGAAGGGAACCAATTTAGAATTTTCTGGTTTGGTTAGAAATCGGGCCGGTTTGGGAAAGATTGAGTAAGCTCCAGTTCAGGTGGAGCATTCAGAGGTGTTGGAGGCCGGTGCAACTATGAATAATTTGGGTTTGAAGGGGAAGAAGCTGTGGTCGGCTTTGTTTGGGTCGAATTTGAAGGGAGATCTTTTATTTACGCCCACGTTGATTTTGAATGATAGGGTTCTCGTTGAATCTTATGAGGAGGTTATTGATGCAGGGATTAGTTTATGGGAGAAATCGTTGGTCAGTTTCTGGATGCTAAGATGTCGTATGTTGTGATTTGTCGCCTGGAGATGTTAGTTCTGGATGTAGCACAAAGCATATTGAACTGTGTAAATTAACTCCTACAAATCAATATAATAGAGGTTGCAGTGCAATCAATCGCTGCAGGGGAGGAAATGATATTATAGATGGTCAAGAAGAAATTGCTTTTGAAGGGGATGCATCCACTATCCCGACAAAGAGCCCTAATGTAGAACACCATCTTGATTGAATAATTGATGTGATTCATTATTCATTTATATATTTGTACGAATATTCTGTATCACTTATTATTAGTTGGATCATCGAATTTTTGTGCCGTTTGTTGTAATTACACATGAACGAATAAAATTTTTTACTTTTTTAGAAATATATTGTCACTTTTCTTCCATAGGTGGATAAGCAATTAGAGAGAGAGGAGACGGCGTAAACTACACGAAGAAGATAAACAATGGTATATTATTTTTTTTTTCCTTTTTCTAGATGCTTCTTGAAGAGATAATGACTTATGTATATACACATACATAAATATATTTTATTTTTCACCAAACCCTAATTGGTTCAAAATAATGTTCAAGAATTTAGTTTAAATTAGATTCAATCTAGTTTGATAATTACCGGTGTTTAATGATAATTACAAATGTTCATAAGTACGAAGTTGCTCCTATCGCCGAGTAATTTTCCTCATTGAATTTTTAAAGAAACATCACATTGTTCACTTTATTTCCTTGAAATTTACCTTCGGTTGTCTTTTTATCCCCCCTCCCCCCTATTCCGACCATTAAATTTGATAATTATGCTATATAGATCATAGATTCCCTGTGAGACAACCGTTTCCCACTAGCCTACAACCTCTCGAGAGCGGTAAAAAATTCATTTGTTATTAGTCCCAACAGGCTTCGAACAATGACTTCTAAATAAACCCAAAATATTTATGAAAAAATATCAAAATCCCTTAATTATTGCTAGTCAAAATCTCAAAACTTATCGAAAAAACCTTCGAACACCTTAAACTGCTGTTGGGATTGAATGCCAAATTTTAATGGGTATTCATGATCTTTCAAGAAAATACACAGGACACCAAAAATCTTACCCAAGACCACCAATCTGGCAGCGACAGTGATGTACGGATGGTGACGCGTGGGCCTGATAGTGGTTGTAACATCTCGAGTTTTTAGTAACTTTAAATTTAATTATCTTAAATTGATTGGATTTATAGTTCATTAATTTTTATTGTAGAGAAAAATTATAGAAGATTAATATAAATTGAGTTGATAAGAGAACTTTGGACTTAATACAAAATTGAGAGAATTAGGTGTAATTTTGGTATGCGACCTCTTTTCCTTCCCAAAATATTTGAGTTCACGAAAGTGGTACACTAGCAGTTAATCTAAAGTTATCAATCAATCAAATGCGACTAATATTTAAGATAATCCCATGCAAAAATGATTGAGGAATCAGTACAAGATAAAATCTCATTAAAATCAGAAAATCTCAGCAAAGTTCAACATCAAAATCTCATGAGCACAAAAAAAAAAAAAAAAATAGAAATAGACTCTTAACTCGAGCTAGATACTTACCTCTAGCCTCAAATTGTCCTTAAAAGCATGAAGATAATGCTTAATGATGAAAAAACAATGGAAGAAAATAAGTGTTTACAGTGGAAAGGAGAAGAATAGAGGAGAAAAAAAGGAAAATTGGCATGATCATCAAGAAAAACGGCAGAAAAATTCTTTAATAAAACAAAAGAGATGCGGTGGCACTAGGGTGCAGCGTTGCAGCGCCGGAGGGCCGGGAACCCCCATTGTCAAAGCGCAACGCTACGTTTAGCATTTTGACATATGCGCGACTTCCGTCGAATGTCGTAGCGTCGCAGTGCCACAAGACATTGAAGACCTTTAATAACATGACATTCTTCAATTTTTATTGCCCATTCATCATGGTCACCCTAACGTAAAAACAAATTTGGATGTCAATTTTTATTATGTTATGACATAGACTTTGTATGTTATAAAAAAATGGGTCTTTAATTAGTTTATCGGTTTATTGATGCAAAAAAACCTCATTAAATCTTATCTCAAATTTTTACAATAGGGACGAAATTGATAAAAATTTCAAAAATTTCAAAGTACAAGGACTAAATTATTACATCTTAATTTTCAGGGACTAAATTCTTACAAAACTAAAAATTCGAGGACTAAATCATCAAAATCAAAATTTTAGACACAATTGGTTCTGGACTAAAAGCAATTTTTAACCTTTAATTATATACACAAGGGCTAAAACTAGATCACGGATTGCCTAATTATTCTTTTAACATTTGTAGGTTTACTTTTTATTTCCACACATATATTATGTAAGTTTTTGATTGCATGATTATAAAAGTGACGTCTTGGCTATATGCTTGTAATTATGTAATCTTCGTAATAACTTAAGGGGGAGGTTAGTTTTTTGGCAGCAAGATCTACTTCCATGAGTAAGGCCGACTCGAGGGCAAGGGCATACTCTTTGTGTCGGAAAGCAGTAACAATGTCTCGAATGCCTTCTCTTAATCCCCAAATAAACCTTTCTACCTTCTTCTCTTCTGTGTCCACTAGTCGAGGAACAAAGTGAGACAAACGATCGAATTTTCGTTCATACTTTGCCACCGACATGTTCTCTTGACGAAGATTAAGAAATTCCACTTCCTTTTGATATCTCACTGTCAAAGGGAAATACTTGTTGTAAAAAGCCTGATTGAATTGCTGCCATGAGACTGTACCTTTAATTGTTCTTTGTGTGGATTCCCACCAGAACTTTGCATCGCCTCTTAACATGAAGGTGGCACAATTTACTTTCTGTTCTTCTGGGATGTTCATATGGCGGAAAATAGTTTCTATTTCTGTTATCCAATTCTCTGCTATAATTGGATCCACAAATGATCCATCAAATGTTGAAGGATTGAACTTCCTGAATTCTCGAATGATCTTCGATTCATTTGTATCGTTGGTTATTGGTGTGGTGGACGAGGTTGTGTTTCCATTACTCATATTTTGTATTAGTATTCATAATGCATCTGGTATAACTAACATGTAAGGCGTCTGTCCATGTCCTTGATTTTGATCCCTTGTGGATTCACTTCGAGGTCTGCCTCGTCGTGTTGGAGGCTCTTGTGGTGGCATCTGGTTTACACATTTTATTTTCATAATAAGAAAGCGATCTAATTTTAATTATTTTTTTTAACTCATACCTTATGTTTACTAAATTACTTGTTTGAAAATTCCACTTACCAGCGTATTTGGCATAACTTTGGGCATCACTTAACAGGCCAAACCATCAACACCACGACTCTTCTAATTAGTAGAGTCTAATTGGCTCAAATGCTCTGATACCAAACTGTAACGACCGGATCCTTATATATTATGGTCCGACCTCTACGACATGCATACTTAGACTTTTCTATCATGAGATGAGTTTTGACAAAAATCTCAAAAGAACATATCTAGGATTTTATTAATTAGGTAGAAAACTATATAAAAAGTTATTTTACAAAACACCAGGATCCATAAAACATTAGCGTAGTGATACAAAAATGCATATGCCTATAATAGTGAGTTTGATGGTTGGCCATTTGAGCGACGTCCAGTTCTGCCACCTACGCTGTGTCCTTACCTACAAAGTCTGTAAAAATAGGATGAGTATATAATATAACCAGTAAGTAGTTCTCACATAGGGTAGTGACCAAATGCACGATCACATGCAACATGTCCTGAAAACATATGATTGGGACCGAAAACATATAACATGTGGTGGTCGGCTATGCTTCTAACGTAAATTTCTCCACCCTGATAGAAAGATGAAGACTTACGCGGAAACTAACCCATCTGATGATTAGCGGGTTATGCAGTCAGTAGGTCCAGAGTTGCATCCAACATCAACTATTAACATAAACGTTAGATTGGACTAGAGGGGTGCAACCATACATACCCTGTTAGTCCCTAGCATAATCTTGACATAGAATTGGGTCTAGAGGGGTGCAACCATACATGCCCTGCTAGCCCTAGAAGCATAACCTTTATCTAATTAAAATTTAATCTTATGAAAAAACATAATGCATGGGGTCCCTTGTCGATAAACGTATTTTAAACATGTAATGCAACATAACAATAACATAATTATGCAACATATTAAAGGTATACTACCATGAAACACTTAAAGAGAGGGTGAGATAAACTACTTACCTTGACTACGATCCTAGTTATTCCTTATTATTCCTTATGGTTTAAACAGTAGAGATTTCCCTCTTGAATCAGAAGGAAATTTGGGCAGCACTTCTCTTGCGTTTTCTCCTTCTAACTAACAGAATTACTTCACCCTTTTCACACGATTTTTACTACTGAGTTTTGTTTGAGAATCCGTTTAATTTCCAGCCTAAAGCCTCTTATTTATAGTCGTTTCCAACTCTTCTCTGTGTGACAACTCATCCTACAAATGGTTTCTTTAAAATTACTTTGGTTTAAGAATTTCTCTTAATAAGACACCTAATTTTGGCTAACGTTTGCCCTTACGTCATCAACCTTTGTTTGTATTCCATTTTAGGGTTCTCCATGTATAATCTATAAGATCGTGGCCAAATTCAACGCATAATCCACGCTTCTGTCCACATCTCTCTCTTTCTATTCTTAGAATCTCGCTCTCTCCAGCTTTCTCGCTGGTTTGGCTCTCGTGACTCTCGCTCTCACTCTCGCTCTTGCTCTCGTGGCTCCGGCTCTCTCCCACTGTCTCGCTGAGAATCTCGCTCTCTCCACTCTCGCTCTCTCCAATTTTCTCTCCAATCTCACTCACTCCACTCTCGCTTTCTCCAATTTTCTCTCCAATCTCGGTAGTTTTCACGCGTGGGTTGCCTTCATTGCTTGTGGATTCCACTTCCCCTTTTTAACTCTTTTAAATTTTAAGAGTATATGGTCAATTAATTCACTTCCAATTCTTCCAATGAGCAGTGCCCAAACAAAAAGTTATCTACTGCCCTTTGTCATCTGAATTAGCTAGCGTCCAACTTCTAATTAATCATCCCTGATTCTACCCCTTTATTCATTATTTTTGGATAATTAATAAAATTCTTTTTTTTTTCAATTCTAAATTTCCACCCGATTTTCCTATTAAGTTTATATATTTTTCATTTGTAATTATATATTTTATTTGTTTTCCTGCTTTCTAAATTAGGGTTAGGGTATTACATTTACCACCCCTTTAAATAAAATTTCATCCTGCTTAACATTTGACATTTAATTTTTTGTAGTGTATGCGTATAAATTTGGGTTGTTACAGTGTAACCACCTTATATTAAAAATAGATATTTGAATATATAAATATTCTTACCTTTTGAATTCCATCTTATCACAAGGGACTCACGTTTTAAGTTTTGTAATGGAGTTTGTAATCAACAATGACCATGTTAAAGGTAATCACGTCTGTTTTTCTTGGGATTCTTTTGGTTAACTTCGACAGGATTGAGATAGCAAATGCAGTTGATCACATTGGTTATGATCTTATAAAAGAAGATGTTAGTCCTAGATGCAACGTAAAGCATCCTAAATTGTGTAAATTAACTCCTGCAAATCAATATAACAGAGGTTGCAGTGCAATCAATCGCTGCAAGGGAGGAAATGGTATTATAGATGGTCAAGAAGAAATTACTTTTGAAGGGGATGCATCCACTATCCCGGCAAAGAGCCCTAATGTAGAACACCATCTTGATTGAATAATTGATGTGATTCATTATTCATTTATATATTTGTATGAATATTCTATATCACTTATTATTAGTTGGATCATCGAATTTTGGCCAACTTTATTTTTGTGCGGTTTGTTGTAATTATACATGAACGAATAAAATTTTTTACTTTTTTAGAAATAATTGTCACTTTTCTTCCATAGGTGGATATAAATATTTAGCAATTAGAGAGAGAGGAGGTGTCGTAAACTACACGAAGAAGATGAACAATGGTCTATTATTTTTTTTTTCCTTTTTCTAGATGCTTCTCGAAGAGATAATGACTTATGTATATACACATACATAAATATATTTTATTTTTCACCAAACCCTAATTGGTTCAAAATAATGTTCAAGAATTTAGTTTAAATTAGATTCAATCTAGTTTGATAGTTATCGATGTTTAATGATAATTACGGATGTTCATAATTACGAATCTGCTCGTATCACCGAGTAATTTTCCTCATTGAATTTTTAAAGAAACATCTCATTGTTCACCTTATTTCCTTGAAATTTACCTTCGGTTGTCATTTTATACCCCCTTCCCCCTATTCCGACCATTAAATTTGATAATTATGCTATATAGATCATAGATTCCTTGTGAGAGAAACCTTTCCCACTAGCCTACAAGCACTCAAGAGCGGTAAAAATTTCATTCTTTATTAGTCCCAATAGGGTACGAACAATGAGTTCTAAATAAACCAAATTATTTATGAAAAAAATATCAAAATCCCTTAATTATTGCTAGTCGAGATCTCAAAACTCACCAAAAAATCATCCAAACACCTTAAACTGCTGTTGGAATTGAATGCCAAATTTCAATGGACATTCAAGATATTTCAAGAAAACACACAAGACACTGAAAATATTATCCACGACCACCTATCTGGCAGTGACGGTGATGTACGGATGGCGACGCGTGGGCCTGATAGTGGTTGTAACATCCCTAGTTTTTTAGTAACTTTAAATTTAATTATCTTAAATTGATTGGATTTATGGTTCATTAATTTTTGTTGTAGAGCAAAATTAGAGAAGATGATTAATATAAATTGAGTTGATAGGAGAAATTTGGATTTAATACAAAATTGAGAGAATTGGGTGTAATTTTGGTATGCGACCTCTTTTCCTTCCCACAATATTTGACTGCACGAAAGTGGTACACTTATAATTAATCTAAAGTTATCAATCAATCAAATGCAACTAATATGTCAGATAATCCCATGCTAAAATGATTGAGGAATCAGTACAAGAAAAAATCTCATTAAAATCACAAAATCTCAGCAGAAGTTCAACATCAAAATCTCATGAACACACAAAAAAAAAAAAGGAAATAGACTCTTAACTCAAGCTAGATACTTATCACTAGCCTCAAATCGTCCTTAAAAGCATGAAGATAATGCTTAATGATGAAAAAAAATGGAAGAGAATAATCTTTTACAGTGGATAGGAGAATAATAGAGGAGAAAAAAAATGGAAAATTGGGGTGATCATCAAGAAAAACGGCAGAAATATTCTTTTATAAAACCAAAAAGACGCGGTGGCAGTAGGGTGTAGCCTTGCAGCGCCATAGCGTCGGGAACCCACTTTGTCAAAGCGCAGCGCTACGCTTAGCATTTCGCACGACTTTCGTCGAATGTCGTAGCGTCGCAGTGCCACAAGACATTGAAGACCTTTAATAACATGAAATTCTTCAATTTTTATTCACACCCCCTTTCAGATTACCCTCTTAATCTAAAAGAGGACATGACCGCAGTAGTTGCTAGCCCCGCTGCCAGCACCCACCACCTTAGCTCTCTAATCTAAATGTCAACCTGCTAAACAGTAATAATGTGCGAATATGGTATGCCTCCTTAAAAGAACAAAAAAAATATAATATAAACGCATACAACTATGATATAACATCTAAGGGGAGACACATTCACGAATGGCCCAAACATCTCTAACAGAGCCTTAGTTCCTCACAAAACATGTGTACATAAACAGATCATCAACCTAAGTCCTCTTATTAAGCCGAGTCTTTAGGTGGAAAACAGTAGCAGGATCAACCCTGAGGAATCTGACCGCTACTTGAGAAGGGAAAACACAGAGGTTCTGTGAGCTTAAAGCCCAGTGAGTGACTATAAAATCGTATAACATTATGCATTACATTACTATAAACATGTAAATATATTAATGAGTGTTTCAAGCAATTGTCTGTAAATGTAGCTTTAAACCAATCTTAGATATCATCAAACATCATTATTCCCTAGTTGAGAATGAGCCTAAATGCTCTAGCTCCCAACGTTTATTACCGACCAAGAGACCCATATTTCGGCCTCTCATTCAAAACTGCCTATGTGCACGTGGCCATACTAAGTACCGTCATACATTAGGTACTTCCGCTCAGATACCTTTTCAAATCTTTCCTTCAGTATCGAGCTACTAAGATACCTTCTCAAATGTTCTTGGGTATCAAGTTGGTCAGGTACCTTCTCAAATATCCTTCGATATCGGGGTATTTTGTATCATTAAGTTAAGTTCTATTGCCTACCATCTACACAAGAACTCATTCTCTCATAGCCTTCCTCTAGGAAGCATATTTTAACACTAGAACTTAACTGTTGAAATGACTACATGACATACCTTGGCTTGTGCTACACATATACAAGTCGGGGAACATGCATTAAGTTATTCTCCATCTATTTGTTGCTTGAGGAAGTATAAATTCATCACTAATGTCATTGTAACTTACTTGATCTTATATGCATAGGTACTGGAGACATTAATTTACTTAGTCACTCACCGCTCGTCAAGCTCTTTAATGGTTATACGCCTCTCCTAGCTCTTTTTGGCCTGAAAGGACATAATTCCCAGTTAAACTACTTAGAATTCTTAGTAAAATACCTCAATTAATTCATTTATTAAAGGAACTTTCATCAACACAGACAACTTTACTGGCGAGATCCCCCTGAGTGAGGTCAGCGAGATCGGCTAGAGCGAGATCAAGCTTTTCCTGGCAAATTTTCATCCTTGCGATACTAACTTCACCAACGATACTCAGGCCAATTCCTAGCGAGATTTCATTCTAGAGCGAGATTGGCGAGATTTTCTAGAGCGAGATCAGCAAGATTTCCTCTATAGGCGAGATTCAAAAGGCTTCATTTTCGATGAAGTTTGGGAAGGTTCCCGAGCCTGATAGGTTTTGAGTGGATTTTTACAAATCTTCTTAGAGTGTGGTTGGTGTTGATTTCTATGATGTTGTGCTAATTTTTTTTAGTCCTGTTATTTGCCTAGTGGAGTTAATTCTACTATTGTTTCTCTTATCCCTAAGAGGCCGTGAGTAGATCGTATGGAGGAATTTTGTCCTATTTCATGTCGCAATGTATCTCGAAGGTCTTTGCCGATAGGCTACGGTTGTGGTTGTATTCTATCATTAGTGGTAACAGTCTGCGTTTGTTCCTGGCAGATCCATCTTTTATAACATTTTGTTGTGTCAGGAACTTGTAGGGGGCTATAAGTTAGACGGAGGGAAGCCCAGATGTGTGTTAAAGGTTGACCTGCAGAAGGCCTATGGTTTGATCAATTGGGATTTCCTGTTTGATGTGTTGCTTGCTATTGGTACTCTCATTCAGTTCGTTAGCTAGGTAAGGGCTTGTGTTACTTCGTCAACTTTCTCTGTGATGATCGATGGGTCTCTTGAGGGGTTTTTCTCGGGGAGGAAGGGGTTGAGGCAGGGGGATCCATTATCTCCCTTTTTGTTTGTGTTGGTGATGGAAGTGTTATCTCAGTTGTTAAATAAGCCTCCTGAGTCGTTTAGGTTTCATGATCAGTGTGAGCATGTGGCTTGACACATCTGGCTTTTGTTAATGATTTGATGATTTTCTATGCAGCAGAGAGAGTGTCTCTAGAGTTTATGAAGCAGGTTCTGGTGGAGTTTGCAGAGTTGTCTGGGTTAGTTGTGAATGTGGGGAAGAGTTCCATGTTTGTAACGGGAGTGGATTCTAGTGTTGTTGGGGATCTTGCCGCTTTTATGGGGTTCAACCTTGGTTCGCTGTCTGTTAGGTATCTCGGGTTACCTTTATTGGCTAGTAGGTTGAGGGCTGTGGATTGTGCACTGTTGATTCAGAGGATTACAGCTCGTATTAGGAGTTGGGTGGCTCGTTCCCTTTCTTTTGCGAGGAGGTTGTAGCTTGTTAGGTCTATCTTGCAATACTTTTAGGTGTTTTGGTGTAGTATCTTAGTGTTACCTGCGTGTGTAACTCATGAGGTTGAGCTTCTATTGCGGAGCTATTTATGGAAGGGCAGTGTGGGGAGTCGGGGTGGTGCACGGGTGGCTTGGGATGAGGTATGCTTGCCAAAGGGTGAGGGAGGGTTGGGTGTGAAACATGTGGCTTCATGGAACCAGGCTGCTATTATGAAGCTGCTCTGGCTTCTTTTTGTTAAGTTGGGCTCATTATGGGTGGTGTGGACGGAGGCGTATATTTTGTGTGGACGGTCTTTATGGGCGGTTCGATATAAGGTTGGGAAATCTTAGTGCTTCAGGGCTATCTTGCGGTGTAGAGATAGATTCAATCATCTGGTTCGTTTGATTGTGGGCAATGGAAGGTCATGCTTTGTCTGGTGGGACTTTTGGTTGTCTGGCAGTGCGATTTTGGAAATGCAGTTATCGGAGTTTATGGATGGTGAGGGAGGTTGGAGGTAGCCTACAGTGTCATGGGAGTTGCTCGAGATCTGGGGTCTTATACAGGCAGTGGGGCCTAGGGTGAGGCCAAAGGATTATTTGGTTTGGGTGCCTGATAACGGGCAGAAATGAACGTTATTACAACACTAAGATCTAAAACAATGTGGGAATGCGACGGTAAAAACATGCAAAATTGTGTCCAAGGAATGCGGTGATAACGGGCAGAAATGTAAGTTATTGCATTGCTAAGTTATTAAACAATGAGGGTTTGCGTTGATAAAATATGTTAAATTGCGCCCAAAAACATTAAGTTTATAATGTTATGGTCACATGTGTTCATTGCATAGAAACAGTTGATTTTTGTATTTTTATGCAGAATATGCGTTGATGCAAGGCAAAAAAAGCGATCATAAGAAATCATAGGTCGAGCGCAGTATTACCGCAAGGCTTTGCAGTCATTGTGTTCGTAAACATATGCTCAAGAAGGATTGCTCATAGAGTCGGCGCAATTTGGTGGGCACATCTGGGTGAAAGGCATAATTAATCACGATGGGACAGAAAGTTGATGACGGTCGAATCCGAATTAAGTTGATAGCTGCTAATGATAACAAGTACATGCAGCTTTTTGGTGACAAATATTTGTTACATCAGTCAGGGAATTAAAGTCATCCCATCTGTGCAATCATAAGAGAGAAGCTGCTCTTCACCCCGAAGCTCTATAAATACCAAAGGCATCCTTCAGAAAAGGAGTTCGGAAGTTCACAAGTTCTGTTCATAGTTTAGCCTTGTTCTTAGATTTTCTTATAAGGCGGATGCGAGAGAAGAAGGTTCTGTCGATAGATCATTCCGGTAAGCTTGGGAGAGCGTCAGAAGCTTCAAGATCAAAGAGAGGGCCAGCTTCTGCGGAAGTAGGAATATCTTTTGAACCAAATAGAGTTGCCAGTGTAAAGGCCTTGGGTACCTAGGGATTGCTACCAGGCTCTCTACCTTTAACTTCCATTGTTATTGTGTATTCAAACTCATTTATAGAAATGGAATTTACTTCTCTATATATGTTCACTCTCTGTTTATCACGCATGAGTAGCTAAATCTGTTGAATGGGTTGAGAAGCATTTAGCTAGCACAACTGAGGATGTTCATTCTATGCGATTGTCTTGTATTATGTATGCTTCATTCGTCCATTAGAGATACTCAGGAAGGTAGTCAAAGGATAGGATTGTAATGAACATACATGGGGAAAAGCTCCGAATTAAGGCAGTCAAGATCCCAGAGGACAAAGAAAAGAGGGAAAAGCCACCGTGGACGTGAAAAGACCAGCTTGGAATAAGCAGTCCCTGAGTTACTATATAACTCAACCTCATCAGGGACGCAACTCTTTTGAATATCCTTTTTCCTGCATCATTACTTCATGAACTTTCATCATACTCGTTATTAGCTATTATCGCAATTACTTTGTTATTATTGTTTATCTATCTGCACTTTTCTTATTCTATAAAAAAAATGTTTTGTTTAAAATTATTTGATCCTCTCTCTGTTTTTCTTGCAACGATCGAGGCACAAGATTGCAGAGGTGTTACACGAAGAAGCAACTTATCTTTTTCCATCACCGCAATCCAAAGAAGATAGATCACCGCAAAGAAGGATGCATCGATACACAATGTGGGCGACAACGCATATTTGGGGGTTGTATTCTTCCTTAACTTTATTCCAAATTTTGCACTATCGCATCGCATTTTAGTTTTAAAAGTTTTATCACCGCATCCTCTTTGATTACCGCAATCATTTGACATGGATAAATTTACTAATTTACCGCATGCTGTCTCTTTGCCAATTATGATTTCAATGATGACAAACATGCTTCTATTTCTTTCGTATATACTAGAGTCAACTTAATTTTAAGATAATCACCTCATGAAATATTTCTAGAAGTTAGGAGCCTGCTAGCTTTCTTTCAAACTCTCTTTACAAAGCTTTTTACGAACATTGCATTACTTCTTTCAATCTTTTGGCAATGGGGACATTGCCGCATTTTAAATTTGGGGGTGAGGTATATGTTTTTGACCTTGCTATTTTGAAAAAAAATAATAAAAAAAATAATAACTCCACTGTCAACGCAATGACGAAACCCATGTTGATAAGAGTTAAGTTGTGAAGGGCACTTACCCGTAGTTGGATGTCTGCATGACATGCGTGGGGGCAAGCCAAAACGAAAGTAAGTCGCCAAGATCAACGTATAAATATAATGACCGCAACTCTACTGCCAAGTAGGTATGAGTTTAATTTGAGAAAGAGCACATTGCTCGTAATTGGATGTCCGCATAAGACACGTGGGGGCAAGCCAAAACGAAGGCAAGGCACTTGGATCAGCGCAAGGTCAGAGAAAAAAAAAATATGCAAGGAAATATGCAAGGATAAAAATCATTTGACATCCCGGTGGAAAAGTTTTCTTTCTGAAATAAATCATGCGATGTCCCGAAATCGAGTAAAGGCCTTTTGAAGGTTAAGCTTGCGATCCCTAGGTCTTAGAAATATTTTAAGAAGAGACTTGAATAAGACTTAAGAAAACTTTGATGTATAGGAGTTGAATGAAGTATCCTTTAGAAATCTAGAAAAAGAACATTACGGTCGATTTGCTAAAGGAAATATGTAGCTTATGCTTAAGGACAATCAGTATCTAAATTTGGGGGTGTGATAAAGATTAGAAATGCACGTTATTGCATTGCTAAGTTATTAAACAATGAGGGTTTGCGTTGATAAAATATGTTAGATTGCGTCCAAAAGCATTAAGTTTATAATGTTTCAGTCGCATGCGTTCATCGCATAGAAACAGTTGATTTTTGTATTTTTATGCAAAATATGCGTTAACGCAAGGCAAAAAGCATGATCACAAGAAATTATGGGTCGAGTGCAGCATTATCGCAAGGCTTTGCGGTGATTGTGTTCGCAAACATCTACTCAAGAAGGATTGCCGCATAGAGTCAGCACAACTTGGTGGGCGCATCTGGGTGAAAGGCATAATTAATCACGATGGGACAAAAAGCTGATGACGGTCGAATCCGAATTAAGTTGACAGCTGCTAACGATAACAAATACATGCAGCTTTTCGGTGACAAATATTTGACGCATCAGTCAAGGAATTAAAGCCATCCCATCTGTGCAATCATAAGAGAGAAGCCGCTCTTCACCCCAAAGCTCTATAAATACCAAAGGCATCCTTTAGAAAAGGAGTTCGGAAGTTCACAAGTTCTATTCATAGTTTAACCTTGTTCTTAGATTTTCTTTTAAGGCGGACACGAGAGAAGGAGGTTGTGCTGACAGATCGTTTCAGTATGCTTGGGAGAGCACCAGAAGCTTCAAGATCAGAGAGAGGGCCAGCTCCTACGGAAGTAGGAATATCTTTTGAACCGAATAGAGTTGCCAGTGTAAAAGCCTTAGGCAGCAAGAGATTGCTACCATACTCTCTACCTTTAACTTCCATTGTTATTGTGTATTCAAACTCATTTATAGAAATGGAATTTACTTCTCTATATTTGTTCACTCTCTGTTTATCACGCATGAGTAGCTAAATCTGTTGAATGGGTTGAGAAGCATTTAGCTAGCACAACTAGGGATGTTCATTCTATGCGATTGTCTTGTATTATGTATACTTCATTCGTCCATTAGAGATACTCAAGAAGGTAGTATAAGGACAGGATCTAGGCTTGGGAAGGTCAGGTTAGAATCTGGGCTCGGGAGAGTCAGATTAGAATGCATAATCAAGAGATAGAAGCTTAGGAATAAGCATTGTTTGCTATTAACGCATCGCATGCATCCTAAAGATAGGATATGATTGTGTCCGGTCACCTTGCCTTGCTGCATCTTGCATCATCGCATAGAAAAAGAGTAGAGACTTAGGAATAAGCTCTATAGACACTTTTGCATTCAACACATGCGTCCTAGACTTAGAAGCATCACATTTGCATTAGGAAATGGCTTATTGTGCATGGGTGTAGCATGATCGCATAGTCTGATGCATTCCCAAGTAACGCTAGCTAAAGACCTTCTCAACCCGTTCATCCATATACTCAATGCATCTATCGCACAATCAAACTTTTCTCAAATCCGCCGCATTTGTTTATTTTTCATTACTGCAATCAACAAAACCAACAATTATTTGAGTTACCGGCTACCGCAAAGTTTTCTAAAAATTACCACCGCAACCTATTTTTCCAAGTCCCTGAGTTCGACCCTGGACTTACCAGGAAACTCAGTGGGGTTTACACTTGGATTCCACTGAGAAAACTTGAGTGCTCAATGCATTTTCATCATCGTAATTCATTCATAATTCTACCTCATAAAATAATGCATCATGCGGCGCCCGACCACATTAGAAGATTGCGACTGCAAAGCTATGTGATTGTATGCGCTCGCAAAGATTAGCTCATGCAAGTGGCCGCATAAAGACGGCGCATCAAGGTGAAAGCTTAATAAATCATAATGGGATAGAAAGCTAAAGACGGTCGAATCTGAATTTAGTTGACAAGTCATTAACAACACACTGTAACAAGTACATTCAACTTTTCGATGACCATTAATCAGCTCATCAGACAGAGATTTAATGACTTCCCATCATTGCAATCATTTGAAAGAAAAGCTCTTCACTCTAAAGCTCTATAAATACCGAAGGCCACCTTCGTTAAAGGGGTTCCGATTAGAGTTCAGAATTTTGGGAGTTCACATTTGCCGTATACTTAGAAGATAGATCATAGACAGCCGTTAGTCTGTAATTCATATACTTAGAAGGTGGAGGCGAGCGAAGAGAGAAGACGCCGAAAGATCAAACTTGGTTAGCTCGAGAGACTTGCCAAGAAGCGCTGAGAATGGAGAGAGGGCCAAATCTTGCAAAGACAAGAACATTCTTTTGGGCAGAGTAGAGTAAAACACAGTGTAAAAGCCTTGGGAAGCAAGACATTGCTACCAGACTCCCTATCCCTACTTCCATTGTCATTCTGTATTATGATTTTATTTACAAAATGGAATTTGCTTCTCTACATTTATTTAGTCTCTTCACAATGCGTATGAGTAACTAAACTTCCGAATGGGTTGAGAAGCACTTAGCTAGCATGACCTAAGATCTTCATTTTATGCAATCATCTTGTCTTATGTATGCGCCCATCACCCTTTAGAGATACTTGAGAGAGTAATCTAAAGAAAGAACCTAGACTTGAGAGAGTTAGGTTAGAATCTAGTCTTGAGAAAGTTAGATTAGAACCACATAAGCAAGAGATAGAAACTTAGAGATAAGTTCTATTTGTTATCATGCATCACATGCACCCTAGAAATAGGATATGATAGTATGTGGTCGCCTTGTGTATGTGTGTGTCATTCATCATCACATAGACAAGAATAGAGGCTTAGACATAAGTCCTATAGACATTATCGTATAGCATTTGCATTGAGAGATAACATGATGTTGTATGTGTGTAACATGATTGCATAACTTGAACACAATCTTAGTAAGTGTTAGTTAAATCCATTCTCAACTCGTTCCCCGCATACTCATTGTAACTTTCGCTGTTGTTAACTCTTTTCTCAATTCTGCCACGTAGAATTTATACTTTAAACAAACATACAAACCAAATTATTGTTTTTTTTGTCACCGTAAAGGAATCAAAACTTACCCTCGCATATTGTCTCAGTAGTCCCTGTGTCTAACCCTGGACTTACGAGGAAACCTAGTAGGATTTATACTTGGATTTTACTAGGAAAACTTGCATGTGCAATGCATACACCACCATTGTAATATACACCATTATTTCATCATATCCACGAGACATCAAGTTTTTGACACCGTTGTCAGGGACTACGGAAGTACATATTGTGCTAATGGTAACTTTTTTATTTTCTTTGCAACTTTCCATCTCTATGCACCGCCTCTCCTTTGGTAAGGGAAGAAGCGGGCGTCGTATGAGCGAAGGACAAGCTCCTGAGCCCAATTATGATCCAGAGATTGAGAGAACTTTTCGAAGAAGAAAAAGAAACAACCACTGATGATAGCAAGAGAGAAATCCCAACATGGCGGAGCAACCAAAAGACAGAGCACTAAACACAAATAATATCATGGTGAACCCCATTCTCTTGGCGAACGACTGCAATAGGCCCATCCGGGACTATGCGTCACCCAACCTTTATGATTTCTCACCAGGAATCATGAGGCTAGCCCTGGACGGATCGAGGTTCGAGATGAAGCCGATTATGCTGCAGATGATTCAGACTGCCGGACAGTTTGGCGGTAGGTGTGGCGAGAATCCGCACGCCCATCTCCGGAGTTTTATTGAAATCTGCAATATGTTTCTGTTCCCGAACATCTCCGCTGAGGAGGTTCGACTAACATTGTTCCCATTTTCGCTGTGTGACCAAGCACGAAAATGGGCTTATTCTCTCGAACTAGGGGAGATCACATCGTGGGAACAAATAGTTGAGAAGTTCATGAAGAAGTACTTCCCCCCGACAGAGAATGCAAGAATGAGGAAGTTGATTACTAATTTTGAACAAGATATTGACGAATCACTCAGTGACGCCTGGGCGAGGTTTAAAAGACTAGTGCAAGATTGTCCGCACAATGGCTTACCCGATTGTCTCCAAATGGAATTTTTCTATCACGGTTTGAACCTTGCATCGCAGACGGCTACTAATATGGTAGCAGCTAGAGGTCTGTTCGACAAGACATATGACGAGGCTAAAAATATACTTGATTGCATTTCCAAGAACCACGAAGACTGGAGGAAAAGTGATTAAAGATTGAGAATTAAAGATAGTGATGCAAGTAATGAGGCCATCGCATCCCTACAAAACCAAATGAATACGATGATGAATTTAATACAAGGAATCACAATCAGTAGCCCAGGAATGCATAGGGGGCAGGTCAACGCAATCGATCAAACGAGCACAAGTTATACTACTTGCGGAGAAGCCCATCCAATGGAAGAGTGTCCGAGGAATCCACAATCTATTTACTTCATAAAGAATAATCCTTTCTCCAATACTTATAACCCGGGTGGAGAAACCACCCTAACTTCATATGGAAAAATCAACAACAAAATTTTCAACAGATGGCGCAAAAAGAAGGGCCACAAGGATTTTTCCTACGAACAAACGGTCAATCGCAAAATCAAGCTAGCAGTTCGCAGGTGCCGCAATCTTCATCTCTGAAAAGCTTACTAAAGCAGTATATTGAGAAGAATGAAACAATAGTCAAGAATCAAGCAACGTCTATCCGCAATCTTGAAATTCATATAGGTCAGATTGCGGACGAACTCAAAAGTAGACCACAATGCGCATTGCAGATTTCTACTAAACTCCCGCACAACTCAGAGAATACGGGAAAGAAGCAATGACAAGTTGAGACTTTGCGAAGCAGAAAGACGATGGCAGAAGAGAAGAAGGAGCCAAGCCGGACTATTCTAGTTACGATGGAACCCCAGATCCCGTTGACTCAAGAGGAACCAGAAGAATAAGAGACAATGGAGCCGGAGATTGCGTCCACTTCTAAGCCGATGGAACAGGGAACCGTGAAAATACAGCTGCCACCATTTCCTCAGAGACTCAAGAAGAAGAAAAATGATGAAGTGAAATATCATCGCTTCATGAACATGGTGAAACAATTACATATCAACATCCATTTCACTGAAGCGATTGAACAAATGCCAAAGTATGCGAAGTTTCTGAAGGGGTATAATCCACTTTGTTAAGAATCACATTGCTAACAAACTGGAGAAAGCTTTCCGATAACAAATTGTCACACCCACTCCCAGATTACCCTTTTATTCTGGATGAGGATATGACCGTGGTAGTTACTAGCCCCTACTACCAGAGCCACCACCCAAGCCTTCTAATCTAAATACCAACCTATTTAAAACATTAGTAATATACGCATATAGAAATCCTCCCTTAAGAGTCTACAAAGATTACATAAATACATGCATACAGCTAAGACATTACATTTACTGGAAAATATGCACAGATGGCCCAAGCATTCCTAAAGAAGCCCTAGTCCCTCTCAAAACACGTGTACATAAACAGATCATCAACCTAAGTCTTCTTAATAAGCCGAGTCTTTCGGTGGCAAGCAACAGCAGGATCAACCTTGAGGAAACTGACCGTTACCTGAAAAAGGAGAACACAGAAACTTGGTGAGCTAAAAGCCCAGTGAGTGACTATAGAATCATAAAGCAACAAGCATAGCAATACTATAAATATGTAAATATACAAAGGAGTAAACTCAACAATTGTCTCTAAATGTAGCTTTAAGCCATTCTCAAACATCATTAGATATTATTATTCCCTAGTTGAGAACGAGTCTAAATGCTCTAGCTCTCAAACGTTTATTACCGGCCAAGAGACCCATACTTCGATCTCTTATTCATAACTGCCTACGTGCACGTGACCATACTAAGTACAATTATATCTTAGGTACTTCTGCTCATATACCTTCTCAAATTTGTCCTTCAGTATCGAGCTACTAAGATACCTTCTCAAACGTCCTTCGGTATCAAATTGGCCAAATACCTTCTCAAATGTCCTTCGGTATCAAATTAGCCGGTACCTTCTCAAATGTCCTTCGATACCAAATTGGTTAGATACCTTCTCAAATGTCCTTCGGTATCAAATTTGTATTTTGTAACATCAAATTAAGTTCCATTACCTAATATTTACATAAGAACTATTCCATTGCCACTCATTTACACAAGAACTCATTCTCCCATAGCCTTTCTCTAGGAAGCATATATCAAAATAAAAAAACATAGCTTTTGTAATGGTTACACGACATACCTTGGCCTATGTTACACACATACAAGCCAGAAACATGCATTAAGTTACTCTCCCACCATTTGTTGCTTGAGGAAGTATAATTTCATCATTAATGTCACTGTGCTTTACTTGATCATATATGCATGAGTATTGGAAACCTTAAGTTTACTTAGTCACTCACCGCTCGTCAGACTCTTAATGGTTTATAGGCTTCCCCTAGCTCTTCTTGGCTTGAAAAGATATAATTCCCGATTAAACTACTTAGAATTCTTAGTAAAATACCTCAATTAATTCATTTATTAAAAGAACTTTCATCAACACAGACAGCTTTACTGGCGAGATCCCCCTGAGCGATGCTAGCGAGATCCCCCTAAGTGATGCTAGCGAGATCCTCTAGAGCGATGCTAGCAAGATCCTCTAGAGCTATACCAGTGAGATCAAGCTTTTCCTATAAAATTTTCATCTTAGCGATACTCACCTTACCAGCGATACTTAGCCCAATTCCTAGCGAGATTTCCCCCTAGAGCGAGATCCTCCTTACAAAAACAACGAGATTTCCTTTATAAGCGAGATCCTCATACCCACATCTCGCTTTAATTCTCCATGATGAACTGCTTGCTTGTTCTTCACAAGCAGCTATCTGCTTATGCACCAATTCCCTGTTATAAATTCAAAAATTCATAACTCAAAATCCAGAGCTCTTTTCAAGAAACTTCCTTCTACAAACTTCTTTAGATTCGAGCTAGCTTCCTTACCTTAAAATTTCAGCCCAAAATTTCTTATAGTTTGGCTTGAAACTTCCAAACTTCACCTCAGCCCTGCTTAAACTCGAAATTTTGCCTTCTCTTGGTTTTCTTCACTCTTTGTTCTTCTCCTCCTGAACTCTTCCTCCGACAAGACAATTTCACAACCTAGATTCTCTCAGCTCTCGAATGGCACCAAATTCACTAAAATTTTCATGTCCACTGCTGAAACCAAGCTTTTGAAGTTCTTCTTCCAAAAACACTTCCCACCACCTCCCAAGTTCAAGGATTAACCGCCACGTTACCCTCACTTAATATGTTTTTCCTTCCCTTCCATCATATTTCCTATAAATAACCATGAATTACCACTTTAATAAAAATAAGAGCAAAAATATATAATATAACATTCCTTTGGCTAAACATCTTATCTAGGAACCTAGAGTTCGGGGTTTACAATCATCCCCTCCTTAAAAGAAATTTCATCCTTGAAATTTACCTGATATGTCATTTGAAAAGTTGAGGATATCTCTTCCTCATTTTCTCTTAAGGTTCCCAGGTAGCTTCCTCGATTACATGATTACGCCATAGCACCTTCACTAAAGGAATCGTTTAATTTCCAAGTACCTGGTCTTTTCTGTCCAAGATCTCGATGGCCTCCTCCTCATAAGATAAATCTTCTTTGAGCTGTACCGATTTTGTTGCTAGTATGTGCATGGGATCAAACACGTATTTCCTTAGCATTGACACATGAAATACGTCGTGAATACGAGCTAGCTCCACTGGCAACTGCAACCAATAAGCTGCTGGACCAACCCGTTCCACAATTTCATATGTTCCAATGTAATGTGGACTTAACTTCCCTTTTCTCCCAAACCCGAGAATTTCTTTCCATGGGGATAGCCGAAGAAATACCCGTTCTCCGACTTCAAATTCTAGTTCTCTTCTTCGCTTATCAGTGTAGCTCTTCTATCTATCGCGGGCCACCTTAAAATTAACCTTGATAAGTTTCACATTCTCTATTGTTTGTTGAACTAATTTTGGACTCAATAATTTTCGTTCTCTGACTTCATTCCAGCATACTGGGGTCCTACAAGGTCGGTTGTACAATGCTTCATAGGGAGCCATTTCGATACTAGAATGGTAGCTATTGTTGTAGGCAAATTCAATCAATGGTAGGTGTGTATCCCAACTTCCTTTGAATTGTAGTACACAAGCTCTTAACATGTCTTCCAGTGTTTGTATAGGTCTTTCCGACTATCCATCTGTTTGCGGATGAAAAACCGTACTGAAATGCAATTTAGTGCCCATAGCCTTCTGTAAACTCGACCAAAATTTTGAAGTGAACCTCGAGTCCCGGTCTGACACTATCGACACTGGAGCTCTATATTGATTGATTATCCTATCCAATAAATCTTAGCTAGATGGTCTAGTGTAAAAGTAACTTTTACTGGTATAAATTTGGCCGTCTTAGTTAGCCTATCGACTATTACCCAAATGCCATCAAATCCTGAGGGTGTCTTAGGCAATCCAAATAGAAAGTTCATTGTCACATCTCCCACTTCCACTCAGGCACTGGAAGTGGATTGAGTAATCCTGTTGGTCTTTGTCTCTCAGGTTTTACTTGTTGACAGATTATACATCGGTCTGCATATTCTGCTATGTCTCTCTTCATCCCAGGCCACCAGTAAGATTTCTTCAAAGTTCTATACATCTTGGTGCTACCTGGATGCATAGCATAAGCAGAACTATGTGCTTCCTCTAAAATGGCTTGTTTAAGTTGTAGCTTGTTAGGCACACACATTCTCCCCTCCTTTTCTAGCACATTGTCTGCTCTTAGTTGAAAGTCAACCATGATGCCCTTACTTACATCATCAACAATCTTCTGAAGATCAGGGTCTTCCAACTGATCCTACTTAAGGTTTTCTATTAAGGTCGACCTTATCTGAAAAGTAGCTATCATTCCTCTTGACAATTCCATTGATAAGGCGGTTCTGGAATTCCTAAACTCGTGCAATAACATTCCTCTTATTGAACCAATAATGCCCTTGGGTCCCGAGGATTTCCTACTTAGTGCATCTACTACAACATTAGCCTTTCTAGGGTGGTACTCGATGGAACAGTCGTAATCTTTAATCAATTCAATCCATCTTCGTTGTCTTAGATTCAACTCCTTTTGATCAAAGATATATTTTAAGATTTTGTGATCTTTAAATATCCTGCGCGCTCTCCAAATAGGTAATGTCTCCATAACTTCAGAGCTAAAACAACTGCTACCAACTCCATATCATGCGTGGGATAAATGCCCTCGTGTTTCTTAAGTTGACGAGAGGCATATGCAATCATCTTCCTATCCTACATCAACACACATCCCAATCCTTGTCGGGATGTGTCACAATAAATCTCAAATTCCTTACCTGGAATAGGCAAGGTAAGCACTATGCTGATACTAGTCTCCGTTTCAGCTCCTGGAAACTATGTTCACACTCCAACGACCATTCAAACCTCACGCCTTTCTTGGTCAGGTTCGTCAATGGAAGGGCTATCTTAGAGAAACCCTCCATAAACCTTCGATAATAACCTTCCAAACCTAGGAAACTGCGTATTTCTGAAACAGTCGTGGGTCGTTCCTAATTAACTATTGCTTCCGTCTTCTGGGTATCTACACTAATGCCCTCTATTGAAACAATATGTCCAAGAAATACTACCCGATCTAACCAAAATTCGCATTTACTGAATTTAACATACAACTGCCTATCTCGCAACGTTTGCAATGCTATCCTCAGGTGGGTAATATGATCTTCCCTGCTACCAGAATACACCAGTATATCATCAATGAATACTATCACGAACTGGTCCAAGTAAGGATGAAATATCCTGTTCACGAGATCCATGAATACCGCAGGGGAATTTGTCAATCTTAATGGCATTACCAAAAATTCATAATGTCCATATCTCATTCTAAATGCGGTTTTAGGAATATCGGCTTTTCTCACTTTCAATTGATGATAACCGATCTCAGGTCTATCTTTGAAAACATCGTGGCTCCTCTTAGCTGATCTAACAAATCATCAATGCATGGTAACAGATATTTGTTCTTAATCGTTACCTTATTCAGCTGCCTATAATCGATACACAATCTAAGTGTACCGTCTTTCTTCCTCACAAACAATATCGGAGCTCCCCAAGGCAATACACTAGGTCGAATGTATCCCTTGTCAATTAAGTTTTGCAGCTGAACCTTTAATTCTTTCAACTCGGTTGGCGCCATTCTATACGGTGCCTGTGATATAGGAGTTGTTCCTGGAATTAAGTCAATAGTAAACTCCACCTCCCTGTCGGGTGGTAATCCCGATAGTTCTTCAGGAATTACATCATGAAACTCATTTACCACTGGAACATCTCCTGTGTTCAGCTCTTTCCCTTGAGCAACCACTACATGATCCAGATAGGCTTTACATCCCTTGCTCAACAGCTTCTGAGCTTTCACTTCCGATATCAAATTCCTTGCGACTAATCGTTTTCTTTCTGTCAGCATTGCATCCTGGCCATTTGATTTTCTGAGCACCACATTCTTCTTGTAACAGTCTACTGAAGAATGATACTTACTTAGAAAATCCATCCCCAGGGTAGCATCAAACTCCAACAGTTCTAAAGGAAGTAAATCAGCATAGAAGTTATGACCATTGATCAGTACCTCACAATGATTATAGCATCTATCTACTACTATCACATTTCCCAAAGGGGTAGAAATAAATCACTCTTTAGGCATAGGTTCAACCAACCTATCTATACTAGGTACGTACATGCTAGATATAAATGAATGTGTGGCACCAGGATCAAATAAAACATAAGCAAACTGTCCACATAACATAACATTACCGGTCACAACATCTGGAGACTCTGCTGCCTCCTGCTGTGTCACGGCATACACTCGCCGCTATTGCTGGAGTCGACCTACGACATTCTTCTACTTGGCACCACTTGACCCTTCGCCCCGATTTCTAGCACTCTTTGGTTGGTTAACTGTCTAGGAGGTCGGCTGTTGTGCTGTTGGGACATCCCTGTTCATCTGGGGACAGTCCCTCTTGAAATGCCATGTTTGTCCACATTGGAAACACACACCTCTGCCACTATAGCATGCCCTAAAATTCCTCTTGTCACAACTAGGGCACGACGGTCTCTTGTCTGTGCTGGCTACCGACTCACCAGCTCGTGGCATCTCTGATCAACTAGCTGCACTGGCCGAAGGTCTCGTTTTTCTTTTCTTGGATCCCTGCCAACTGGTTCCCCTGCATTGGCTTCCACTAGTCTGAGTTGCAACTGAAGATCGGAATCCCTTGTCTCTAGGCCCTTCTACGGCCTCACTACCTCTTGGAAATTGCTCAACATTTGCCAAACTCCGTTCGACTCGTGTTGTTGTTTCTACTAATTGGTTAAAATCTAGCCAATTAGCCGTAGACGTCACCGGAGTTCTGATTTCCTTCTGCAAACCTTGTTCAAATTTCCTGCATCTATCTATTTCCTCAGCAATAATCGGCAGAGCATACTATGATAACTCTGTAAATTATCTGCTCATATTCCACCACTGACATCGTTCCCTGCGTTAATATGAGGAACTCATCCCTTTTTGCATCTCGGAACAAGCTGGGGTAATACTTGTCCTCAAAGGCCTTCCTGAAGTCAGGCCATAACATCACATCTATACTGGCTCGTCTGGCGGATATCACTTTCCACCATTTCTCTGCTCCTTTCTGTAGTAGAAAGGTGACTAGCTCTACTTTCCTGTCCTCTGGACAACTCATAACATTGAAACATTTTTCAACTACATCCAGCCATAACTCAGCTTCAGCCGGATCTGTTGTACCTTCAAATGTCACAGCCCCTAAGGCTTTAAACCTCTCAATACCATATTTCTTCTCTGGGTCGGCTCATAGAGCCCACACTGGCTGCTAATCTCTGCACTATCCTATAAAAAACTACATCTTCTAACTGAGAATCTGCCCTTGCTTGGGGAGTACTAGACTCTCCCCCAGACATCATTGCCTGACCCACTAGATCATTTACCTTCTTTTTGCCACCTGGTGGGTTATCTCCAACCTCCGTGCCCCTATTGGTAGGGTCAGTATTCCTGCCACCTGTCTGCTTACTCGGTCAGCCACGTTGCCTCGACATTTTACCTAATACAATGTACACATGTTAGGGATTCACACTTAGAGACTTAGACTTATGCATGAACTTCCCAACTCATTCCCAAAATCTTAGGCTCTAATACCAACCTATCACACCCCCTCCCAAATTACCCTTTTATTTTGGAAGAGGATATGACCGTGGTAGTTACTAGCCCCTACTGCCAGCAGCCACCACCTAAGCCTTCTAATCTAAATACCAACCTGTTTAAAACATTAGTAATATATGCATATAGCAAACCTCTCTTAAGGTTCTACAAAGATTACACAAATACATGGATACAGCTAAGACATTACATTTATTGGAAAATATTCACAGATGGCCCAAGCATTCCTAAAGAAGCCCTAGTCCTTCTCAAAACATGTGTACATAAACAGATCATCAACCTAAGACTTCTTAATAAGCCGAATCTTTTGGTGGCAAGTAGCAACAGGATCAACCTTGAGGAAACTGACCGCTACCTGAAAAAGGAGAACACGGAAACTTGGTGAGCTAAAAGCCCAGTGAGTGACTATAGACTCATAAAGCAACAAGCATAGCAATACTATAAACATGTAAATATACAAACGAGTAAACTCAAAAATTGTCTCTAAATGTAGCTTTAAGTCATTCTCAGACATCATTAAACATTATTATTCCCTAGTTGAGAACGAGCCTAAATGCTCTAGCTCCCAAACGTTTATTCCTGGCCAAGAGACCCATACTTCGGTCTCTCATTCATAACTGCCTACGTGCACGTGGCCATACTAAGTACCATTATATATTAGGTACTTCTGCTTAGATACCTTCTCCAATTTGTCCTTCAGTATCGAGCTACTAAGTTACCTTCTCAAACGTCCTTTGGTATCAAATTGGCCAGATACCTTCTCAAATGTCCTTCGGTATCAAATTGGCCAGGTACCTTCTCAAATGTCCTTTGGTACCAAATTGGTTAGATACCTTCTCAAATGTCCTTCGGTATCAAATGTGTATTTTGTAACATCAAATTAAGTTCCATTGCCTAGTATTTACATAAGAACTGTTCCATTGCCACTCATTTACACAAGAACTCATTCTCCCATAGCCTTCCTCTAGGAAGCATATATCAAAATCAAAAACATAGCTTTTGTAATGGTTACACGACATACCTTGGCCTATGTTACACACATACAAGCCAGAAACATGCATTAAGTTACTCTCCCACCATTTGTTGCTTGAGGAAGTATAATTTCATCATTAATGTCACTGTGCTTTACTTGATCATATATGCATGAGTATTGGAAACCTTAAGTTTACTTAGTCACTCACTGCTCGTCAGACTCTTAATGGTTTGTAGGCTTCCCCTAGCTCTTCTTGGCCTGAAAAGATATAATTCCCAATTAAACTACTTAGAATTCTTAGTAAAATACCTCAATTAATTCATTTATTAAAAGAACATTCATCAACACAGACAGCTTTACTGGCGAGATCCCCCTGAGCGATGCTAGCGAGATCCTCTAGAGCGAGATCAAGCTTTTCCTGTTAAATTTTCATCTTAGCGATACTCACCTTACCAGCGATACTTAACCCAATTCCTAGCGATATTTCCCCCTAGAGCGAGATCCTCCTTACAAAAGCAGTGAGATTTCCTTTATAAGCGAGATCCCCATGCCCACATCTCGCTTTAATTCTCCACGATGAACTCTTGCTTGTTCTTCACAAGCAGTTGTCTGCTTATGCACCAATTCCCTATTATAACTTCAAAAATTCATAACTCAAAATCCAGAGCTCTTTTCAAGAAACTTCCTTCTACAAACTTGTTTAGATTTGAGTTAACTTCCTTAACTTAAAATTTCAGCCCAGAATTCCTTATAGTTTGGCTTGGAACTTCCGAAATTCACCTCAGCCCTACTTAAACCCGAGATTCTGCCTTCTCTTGGTTTTCTTCACTCCTTGTTCTTGTCCTCCTGAACTCTTCCTCCGGCAAGACAATTTCACAACCTAGATTCTCTTAGCTTTCAAATGGCACTAAATTCACTAAAATTTTCATGTCCATTGCCGAAACCAAGCTTTTGAAGTTCTTCTTCCAAAAACACTTCCCACCGCCTCCCAAGTTCAAGGATTAACCGCCACGTTACCCTCACCTAATATGTTTTTCTTTCCCTTCCATCATATTTCCTATAAATAACCATGAATTACTACTTTAATAAATCTAAGAGCAAAAATATATAATATAACATTCCTTTGGCTAAACATGCTTATCTAGGAACCTAGAGTTCGGAGTTTACACAAATACAGGATAATACTAACCAGACTGCCCTCATCGATCCTAGACCCATTCATCTCTACCACATTGAAGTGGGCCATCATGTTAAGCACGTGTTCACGAAAAGAGGTGCCTTCCTCCATTTTGAAGTTGAAGATGTATTTCAGAGTCTTGTGCTTAAGCTGTCCATACGGTGTTCCAAACATCCCCTGCAGGGACTCCATGATCTCACGCGCTGAGACCATGGGCTCATGCTTCTTGGCCAACACGTCGCTGAGATTGGCCAAGATATAGGCTCGGGCCTTCTCGTTCTTCCGTGTTCAATGCTCGTACACCTCCCAAACATTTCGAGTGAAGTTAGGAGCTGGAATAGGAGGACACTCCTTCATGAGGGCAAACATGAAATCCTCGATGATTAGTATTGTCGTAATCATATGTTTCCATCTAGCATAATTGTCGCAAGATAACTTATCGGTGCTAAGCAAAGCAATTCTGGCTGTAGCCATTTTAAAACCATTACTGAAAGACTAACAAACTTTTATAAGTCTTTTGTGCTAAACAAAATTTTAACACTAATTTCTTTCAGCAAAATAGTTACTAAGTACCCTATGTAATAAGACTTCTATTTCGCAATGATGCCCCAGCGAGGCAGGACAAATGTCACCGATGGGGTTGATCAGATGCCCCTTCACTGGGATGAAGCACTCTCAACCATTAGGCATAACCAACTCTTGGAACTGAAACTAACAACCACCATTTTTTCAGTCTAGAACTGTTAAGCCTTAACAATTCCGCGTAAGTGTAGCCCCTCGTTTTCGGCCCCAAAGTCCCGCCATAAAGTGCCCACCGTAGGGAAAAAGTAGATTAGGACAAAATACTAAGTAACCTTATCCTTTACAGGAGATCAAATAAAGAAACGTGCAAAACTGCCATCCTATAGGGGGAAACTCCCAGGGTGCCTCAAGGTGATGCACATAAACTTTATTCAACTTAATGAGATAGACCGTGGGATATGCTGTCGCACATCCCGCTCCCACTTACTATAAACATTTTCTCCATCCACCTTGATATTGACCTACCCAAACACCATTCTTTAGGGGGACACTCCCAAGGTGCCACGAGGCCGAGGATAGATCTCACGGTGGGGACAATAAAGGGAGAAATGCGGGAGGTTTAAATGAAGCATCATATGCCCCAAGTACCTCCCATGTAATGTTCTACCTAGGGGGTTCATTAACCTAGACAATCCAACTACTGATTTTAGTCTATATTCGTTTAATCCGCTCAAAAACATCTTTTGTCTTTGAAATGAAACAAGTTCAAGTAGTCACATTAAACTCTTTAATTGACTATCCTTAATCTTGCATGCACATCAAATCTATCTAATTCACCTTTCCAGGTAGGTTCCCAGGTAGGGGTGTTCCGTTTCCGTCATCTTAAATACCCCAGCCTAGACAGAATCTGCATTAGATAAAAGGTCCTTTATAGATAGATTTGCTGCACTTTAACCTTTTATTAGTCAATTTAATCCCATTAAACTAATTAAAAGATTAAAGTCTAAGGTTTCTAATCATATTAGAACCGTGATCTTAGGTCTATCTCAACGAAGTTTTAAAATACTCTTAAAACCATGATTTGAACCTAAGTTGGCATGCACATCTTTCTTATAGATTTTAGTTCTAATTTTCTTATAACTTTTCAAAAGAAACAACTAAAACCACATTTCCACACAACTAGGTATTTATAACTCTTATAAATTTAACCAATGTGTCAAGCTTCATGCAATGTCCATTCATTACTATACATAACTTTTATATACAAGTAACGAACAAGGAACACATGCTCCATACACCCTTATATTATAACACTTATAATATAAAGATGATGCATGTTAATGCTTTATGCATGCATAAATATAACTCTTATATTATATAATGCATGAGCATGCTCTTACGTGATTTAAATCATGATTCTCTAAATCATAACACTTATAATAAAGAGATGTATGACCAATGTATAACCTAAGGTGTGATTTCTTCTATATGGCATACCATATGACATATAAAGAAAAAATACATCCTATGTACATTCACAAAGATTAATGGACCGGGATGAACCACCTCAAAACCAGAAGAAAAAACTTTTCTATTACATTTTCCATCGAGCAAACCAGTTCACAGGCGAACCGGGTCTTGAACCGTCGGGCGAAGCTCCCATCGTTTAGTAAACATGATCGGGTATACGATCGTTTAGCTATGATCAAGTACCAATTACTATGCGATGAAGTATGAGGTACCCGATCGTTTAGCGCACAAGAAAAAAACATGCGAGTGCTAAACGATCGTTTAGACAACAATGTAGCTGTGAAGCCCGATCGTCTAGACGATCACTTAACAAGTGTTAAGTAAACCATTTACTCCGTGATTGTGTAGTCAAGAACTAAGCGATGAAGCTTGCTGAGCTACACGATCGTCTATTGCGCGCATCAACCAGCTCCCGAGTATCCGATATTCAACGATCATTTATCCCATAGTTTACACGACCCAACCAATGTTTGGTCGTCTTCATCCTCGAAGAACAACAACCCTTGCTACAAAGCTTCTTCACGAACGACTCACAGACTCAAACTCTTTGAAATTACAGACTCGATAGCAGTTAATATGCCCAAAACGTAGGGGCCCTTACAATTAACTTCAAATGTAAAAGAATTTAAACAATCCAGAGGCTTCATCTCAGAAACTCCATTAATCCCACATCCACAAACTATTTAACGCTTAAATAGAGAGCAGACATGCTTCACCTGTCACACCCCATCCCAGACTACCCTCTGAGCTTAGGAAAGGATGTGACTGCAGCAGTTATCAACCCTTTTGTTGACACTTACTGCCTAATAACTCTTGTGGAAATAACTCTGATACCAATGAACAAATTCAACAACCAACTGATTAAGTCAAGGAGGCAAACAACAACTTATTAAGTAGGCTCATTTTATTACAACAATGTAACGTTTATACAACTCCAAGACTTAACTACAAAGTTTACAATAATAACTGTAAAACCCTCCGGAAGTGTAACTGTGGCTTGTGGCAAACCTTGACCTTAGCAACACCCTGGAACTCTTTACCTTTTTCTACCTGGGAAGAAAAACATGAAAGAAAAGAATGAGCTTCACAAAGCTCAGTGAGTGGTAAGCAACTTCTAGAGTCTAATTCAACTCATAAAAACAAGCATATCATAGATACGAGATTACATTCAAACCTCAGCCTTGAATGAGTCTGTTCTCAACTCTATCTACACGCACGATAGATAGCTAAACTAATAACTACTTAAAATGAGTATGCTATCTACCTACACACATGGTAAATAGTTAACTGTTACTAATCCAACACTTACTCTTTTGTGTTTCCTCTATGTCTCCTATGTGCACATAGCTCCCCGCGCATGGGCTCAGAAGCTAAGCCCATCAGCCCTCTAACCATCCCATACAAGGATCCTCCCACAAGCTCAGGAACTAGACCTCTCGGTCCCTTGACCATCCCGTGAGGTATTATTTTGGGCTCAGGAACTAGGTCTATTGATCCCCTGACCATCCCGATCACATAATCTCATTCTCATGCTAGATACTCATTCATAACATAAGCATATACAATTTACTTTAAAATATATGCTTAAGACTTAAGGAAAGTACCACTCACCTTGATTGTTTAGGAACCTTTCTCTCTAGAGTTCCTTGATCACCCTGGGCTCCCTTTTGAACCCTATGATTCAAATTCAATTTAAAGCTCAGATTACTCATAGTCCTAGGCTTTATCTCGAGATACTTCCTTCTACAAATATGCTCTAAAATGTCTCAGGAAGCCTACCTAAAACTCTTAGCTCATAAATTCTCGTGGTTTGGCCGGAAGCATCAAAACATCAAGACTGACCTAGCTTACTCGATAGCTCGACCCCTCTGTCTTGTCCTCACTTTCTAGGTTGATTCCTTCGAGCTTCTTCTCTCGCAGCACTGCCTTGAAAACTAGACTCTCCTAGCTTTCAAGTGGTTTTAGAACCACTCCAAACGCAGAGTATTCAGGGAGAATGCTTTGTCCCAAGTTGATGCTAATTCTTGTCCTTTCTGTCCGACAGCATCTCCCCTCTTGGAACCTCTTGACCAATGCATGGTCTTGCTACCAATGCATAGTCTCCTCCCAATACACTCTTTTTTATGTCCTTTGAAGAGATTTTGAGTTCTCATCTGAAGTCCTTGGCCCTATTTATAGGCGTCCAAGATTGCTCTAAGGCCGACACCTCCTACTTGGTCGCATGTCCAAGTGTCTCTTCCTTACACTATTACTGCAATCTTGCATCAGCGCAATCCAAGGTGTCTTGCTCCCCTTTTACCAACGTATGGCCCTCAACTTTGCATGTCTTCTCGTGCAACCACCTCATTTTCTTAAGGCCTAAGACTCCTTCCTAGCAAGCCACATGTTTGGATGACGTCCTTAGATGCGTCCATCCTTCATATGCGTTCATTCTTTATATGCATCCATCCAACTTTATATGCGTTCAACTAGGATGATGACAAACACCCCTTTCAACGCATACTACTAGCCTTGTCCTATGCGCCCACATGCCCTTGGATTTCCAATGCATAGCAACCTTTGGGTTAACTTGGTTCTCAACTCAACACCTTAAGGCATAGCTCACCATCACCTAGGTTCTTGCTAACGCTTCTCTTATGACCAATGCAACCCACCTCCTGAACCTTGTTACTGCAAGCCTTAACAATGCAAGTACAAATCATCATGTGTCCATCTTAACTCGTTCCATCACCTAGCTTATACCTTAGCAAGACTACCGCATCCATCATATCCATCACATCCATCGCCGCATGCCATCGCATACTACCAATGCATTCCTTTGGCCGCATGCCTCCATCGCATACTACCAATGCATTCCTTCAGTTGCATGCCTCCAACGCATTCCTTCGGCTGCATGCCTCCATCGCATACTACCAACGCATTCCTTTGGCTGCATGCCTCCATCGCATACTACCAACGCATTCCTTTGGCTGCATGCCTCCATCACATACTACTAACGCATTCCTTCAGCCGCATACACGCATACCTTTGGCCGCATACCATAGGCCGCATCACCACATGCCCTCGGCCGTACACTCTCGCATAGCAAGGCCACCGCATGCCATCAATGCATAGCACTGTCGCATGACATCAACGCATAGCATTGCTGCATAGCATCAACGCATACCTTCGGCCGCACAATGCATAGCACCGTCGCATGATGTCAACGCATAGTCGCTGTCGTATACCATCAACGCATACCCCCATCACCGCATGCCATCCATCGCCACATGCTATCAGCGCATCCCTTCGGCCGCAAACCATCGACCGCATACTCCATCGTCGCATGCCATCCATCGCCACATGCTACCAACGCATCCCTTCGGCTGCAAACCATCGGCCGCATACACGCATACCATCATGTCCATCACATCCATCGCATCCATCGCGCCGCATGCGCACGTAGTACTATTGCAACCATTGCATCCATCGCACTGCTTGCCTTGTTCTAACCTCCCAAGGCATTGGCTGCCGCATGCGTTGTTCTAACCTCTCAAGACATTGGTTGCCCCATGCGTTTCACTTGGCCACACTTTGGCTTCCTTCAATGCCCCAAATAACCTCTAAAAGCTTCATGGCTAATGCATGGCACTATACCAACGCATTGTCAAATACTTAGTCATGTTTGCCTTGGCTTCCAACACATGACAACTCTTGGCAATGCCCCATGCCAATACTTCGGCCAATCATGCGTCCAACCTTACAAATGCATGGTTTCCTTCTCAACTTATGCATTAATGTCTCCTAACTCTTAACGCATGGGTCCTTTTGACCTTACCCTTAGCCAAATTTCATCAATTAAAGCTTAACTCAAAACTACTCAAGGAAAATCTATTCAACACTTAGAAATTCCCTTCACTTCAACATAGGATTTAACTTCCACTTAGTTAACTCCTTTTAACACTTGCTTAAGTAGGAATAATGGAAATCCGGGTTTCACATCACCCACCGAGAAAGTAAATGCAATATTTTGCATTAATGAATTTGGAATATCAAAACCTAGGTCTGATACCAATTGAAGAAACTCTTATACAAGAGTACTGAGCGAAAGCAGATCGTTCCAAACTCATTGTGACAGAACTACCACATTTACAATCTAACAGAACAGATATGCATTATACTACAAATTACCGGCATGCTTTGAAATTAAATAACAAGAGAACAAGAAAACATACCAGTTGAAGAACCCTCTTGAGCGAACAAGAAAACATATCATTTAGGAAATAGCTAGATGATCGTTCAGCAAATCCTATGCGATCGTTTAGAAAGAGGCGTGCGTGTATACGACCGTGTCGAAACATTGAGCTATCATTTGGCCTCTCAGTTTGCTATGTGATAGGCTATATACACCTCTTGAGCGAATTATGTGATCTCTTTGCAAAATGAAAAATAATTTTCATTTTATTCTCAGTTACAAAACTGAATGAAACCTCCCACTAACACATGGTTATGGAGAAAATGCCGGCAAAATTATCCTATAATTGTCCAATTAAAATGAAAAATATAATCATATTATATTCATTAACCTATGGCTTAATATCACATATAAACCATAGTGTTTTCTCCTCCACTAGATATAAATCATATTTATATCATTTTCCTCCAAATTAATGTATCTCATACATAAAGTCAATCATATCAAATATAATTAACTAATTCAATCATATCATATAAAATTGAACTCCCTCTTGTCAATTTGAACACTTCAAACTGAACCAAATACTGATTCTCAACTTGGATCCATTGAGCTACCAAGTGGACCTTATGAACCTATGCCTCGAAGCTCTAACGGTACGTGAATAGCTGACTATACTCTTTAGCCACGAGATCCACCATCTGTTAACTACCAGACATTCCACTAAAGACCGATAGCTGAACTCTTCTTACCACAGATATATTTCTGTATCCATCGGATATAACTAATCAATAGTACGATAACCCTTCATAGATGTTCGAAAGTACAACTGGGCCAATTTACCGTTTTGCCCCTGTAGTTACATGTAATTCCTTAAGTACCACCAATCCTGCTAATGAACAATACAACATAGTCCTACTATGTATGGACACCTCTTGGGCCATGAGAAGGTGTGTGGCCCCACATCATTCAAGCCTCGAGATCAACCTTTAAGGGAGCAATCTATCTACTTACCCCTGCTTTAGGGAAGAAGTGAATTTCATCTTATGTAGCTGAGTTCCTAGCTCCCAAATCAGTAGATTTGAGTCAGCGATCTGGCCACTCGCACCCATGCAAATCAAAGGACTGCCCTCAAAGGCACGAGTTCCCAACTCACTCAGGGTTGAGGTCATGTTACCTATGGTCATCCTAGTGAAGTAAAGTCTCTGCCATGAACGGCGTTACATAACGAGACGTTAAGACTTTGTGGTCAGGTCTTATACAAACACTTTGTATAGGACGCCTCCACTTACATGTCCCCACATGAATGATCAGGATCAGACCATCTGTAGCAAGTCACAACACTTGTAACTATTCTACAAAGCGAGCCGCATCTATATAAATGGACTCCTCAAGATTGCCATTCAGAAAGGCCGTCTTGACGTCCATTTGCCAAATCTCATAATCATAATAAGCAGCAATGGATAGGAGGATACGGATTGACTTCAACATGGCAACAAGCGAGAAAGTATCCTCATAGTCGACTCCCTCCACATAGGTATAACCCTTTGCCATAAGTCGAGCCTTGAAGGTTTGCACCTTCCCATCAACACCCCATTTCCTCTTGTAAATCCATTTACAACCTATAGGTCTAACCCCATCAAGTTGATCTACAAGATCCCATAATGAGTTGAAATACATCAACTCCATCTCAAGATCCCGTACTACGTCATGCTTGCGTCTTCTGAAGCATCAACGCATCAAACCTACTTTGCGATCATCGTCTTATCATGGTTATCACTCTATAGTTGCAACATTTCATGCGACGAACTTGTCTTAATCAAGATCAACGCATGCGATTGATTCCTACGATAACTACAAAAATAGACATTTTAATGCAAGATAACACATGATATAGGGTTAGCGGAGATTTTCAATGTTGATCGTCGCAAGCTCATTATTTCAAATGAATTCTTATCAATATCAACACATATTCTGCTCATGAACTCTCATAATTCTAAGTAAAATGCTACAATAGCTTGTCTTTCTACAAGCTATCACACCCACAAATTTAGAATCATGCTTGTCCCCAAGCATGCCTTATACTAAGGAAATTCAAAACTTGCCCTCTAACTCTTCCTTTGCGTTGACCAGCCTCTCAGACTATAATTCACTTGCACCTCTAACCTTGGTAGCAGCACTCTTCTCAAACTTAGCCACTTCTTCTAAGAGGTATTTTCTAAGTTTAATTCTGGCAAGCCTTCGCTAAAAAAATTTTACTCATTGTAGACAACTTTTCTTTTAGCGTTTTGCAATGAGATCGTTTAGAAAGATTCCAAGCTTTGCGACTTATTATTAGATTTAAGGCATTGAACCTGACTACACTATTCATTTTAGCTTGCCCCCACAAGTGTCATGCGAGCATCCAACTTCGGTTGCGTGCTATATTCCACTCAACTCTCATCCTAGCTAAATGTAATCTGCATTGGACAGAGGAGTTGTTGTTATTATGCGTTGATTTTGGTCACCTACCTTCATTTTGGCTTACTTGTACGGGTGTCATGTGAAGTATCCAACTACGGGTAGGTACCCTTCTTAACTTAACTCTTATCAGCTTGGATTTTCCCTTTGTGTTGACAATGGAATTTTATTATTATGATTTTTTAAGGCGTTTTCACAATATTTATGTTGAACGCATTTTCTCAGACCAATCCCACCCCCAAATTTAGAGAGTAGCAACGTCCTTGCCAAAAAGCTAAAGACAAACTTGTTCAGAGATGCGGTAAAAGAGGTTTGAGTAGAGGTTTGTACATAATAAAACTTAAGACTGTCAAACTTTGAAGAAGCTATTAAAACGAGATGAGCCATGTGACATTTAGTTAGTGGATTTAGTGAATTTACATATGTATCATCATGGATGCTAATCTATCAATGCAAAAGAAAGCAGGCAGGCAAAAGAGAATTTTAAAAGGATAATGCATGCAAGATAATGAGAAGAGAAATATGCGATCAGAGTGTCGATTGCATTAATAACTTAGAGTTGATACAGAGGAAATAGTCATGCATTGAATGAGGGAGAGAATTTTTCTTCCGAAACAACACACCGAGAGGAAATTACTATCACACCAAGAAGGAGCGATCGCAACACCACATCCAAGAAAAGAAAACACAAATCCAAAACAACAATAATCAAATAAATAAACTAAAGAAGTTAACTAAGAAAGCAAAGTAAAGATAGAGTAGAAGACATCCCTGGAGAAATTGGAGTGAAGTCACCACGAGGACTCTTCTATGCAGGGGATCAAACTTGCCTACTTAGGTCAAGGAACTAGTTTCTCCGACCACCGAAGCTTCCAGCAATCAATGGCTACATGGCAGTTACCATGCTCTTAAGACTGCTTCCAGCTCATGCGACAAATGATCTTTCAATCTCAGGGTCAATATTGAATTTGGGTGCAACACCTTTACTCAAATATTGTTTGCAACTTGGTCACACAAGCCACAATACGTTTAAGACCAAAAGGGGGCCTGCCAAAACACAAACTTAAACAAACTATTAGCTGCCAAGTCTCTGGTAACGGTGCCAAAAACTTGATGGGGGGAGAAATATACTTCTTATTTTGATGATGATTTAATATGCGTCGAATGGCCATGCACTAATCAAAAGTTTATAAGAAAAATATGTGATAGGGGAGAATGCGATGATGTAAAGGATATGTGGTATGCGCTAATCGTTTATGTGATGACCATACGTTCCTGCCATATGTTTTCTTGCTCTCTCACCAAGTATAATGAGAACGCAAGTTTCTTGGGATGATCCAAGGTCGAACACAGGGACTTGTAACTAAAGTATGTTTGTAAAGTGATGCATTTGAGGCGGTGAATAAAAATAAAAAGAAAGAAGTTAATTAGCCATGTGCTACTCTTACTTCTAGCTAAACAGACTGAGCAATTGAAGTTTGACTATGAGAATTGGTAGAGATGCGGAAATTGTTAACGCGTAATGAGATGCATGGAGGAGTAGGATTGGGGATAAGATTTCGCGAAGTTGTTAAGTTAATCGCAAGGATGATCCCAGCTTACCGCACATCGCACACCTCTCGGTGGTCAGCCGCATGCTTATATCTCTATAACACATGGTTGCATTGAGCATAAGATTATTCCTATCTCTAGGAACGTTGCTTACTTTGCTTAGCGAGTTCCACACTTACCCTCTCGGGTAGTTGGTTATAGCTACGAAGCTTATAGACAAGCATTTCGATAGCCTCTCACTAAGCAAAGAGGATTGACTCACTATACTCGTGCAACACACACCTCTCAGTGGTTTGCTACATGCATCATATCTCTATGTCGCATGATTGAATATGCAATAACTCTTTTAATCTATACTTAACTCATTGCGATGAAAGTAAAGGATGATGAAGTAGAAGAAGATGAAAATGGTGTTGAAGAAACTAGAGAGGTGCATTGATTACAAAATGTATTAATGTCTTAAGCCAAAATATAATACAATACAGAGGTAAGAAGAGAGGCGGAGGGCTAGATGTAGGCAATCTCTTGCTTCCATCAGATGTGTGTCAAGGCTACTGGTGATGCCATGGATGGGCAGTGGAGTAGTCTCTCTCGAGCTCTATCTTTGGCGAAGCTCCGGTCGTCAATCAGAAAAAGTTATGGGAATGAAGAACTCTAAAAAACTATCTGCTCATGCTCTCATCTGTGATCACGAGAATCTGCCTAAGGCTGAGACTCAAATGCTTTGAATTTGGGCTTCAAGGCCTATTTATAGAGCTCAAACACCGACAGCATTGGTAATCCCACTCTGAATCACTGTCATTTTTGTCGCGGTGGATGAAATGTCATCATGACCTTATATCTTTGACACTCCCGAGGCATGCATCATGCTTGCATCTTCTAAAGCATCAATGCATCCCACCTACTTTAGGATCATCCTCTTATCACGACGATCACTCTGTAGTTGTAACATTCCACGCGATGAACTTATCTTAATGAAGAGCAACGCATGCGATCGATTCCTACGATAACTACAAAAATAGTCATTTTGACGCAAGATAAAGCATGATATAGGAGCGAAAATTTTAAATGTTGATCGACGCAAACTCATTTTTTCACATGAATTCTTATCAATATCAACGCATATTCTACTCATCAACCCTCATAATGCTAAGTAAAAGGCTACAATAGCTTGTATTTCTACAAGCTATCAATCTCCAAGAAGATAAAGTGTTTGTATCGACAAATGCTACGTTATTGGAGGAAGATCATATTAAAAATCATCAACCTCGCAGTAAACTAATATGTCAAGAAATGACCAAAGATACTACAAAAAAATCAACAAGAGTTGTTGATCAAGCTGGTCATCAACGACTGTTGTTGCCCCGTCACGTCCTTCTCAAGAGTTGAGTAACCTTGATGTAGTGGGAAGGTTGTTCAGCAATCTGAATGCTATATAGGTTTAATAGAAACTCAATACATCATACATGATGATGGTTTAGAGGATCAATTAACCTTTAAAAAGGAAATGGAAGATGTTGATAGGGAATAGTAGATAAAAGCCATGGACGTTAAAATGGAGTCAATGTACTTCAATTCTATCAAGGAACTTGTAGATCAACCACACGGGTGAAACCTATAGGTTGAAAATGGATCTACAAAAGAAAACGAGACCAAATTGGCAAGGTACAAACCTACAAAGCTAGACTCGTGGCAAAAGGTTTTACCCAAAGAGAAGGGGTTGATTATGAAGAAACCTTTTCTCCTGTTACCATGATAAAATCTATAAGAATACTTCTATCCATCGCCACATATTATGACTATGAAATATGGAAAATGGATGTCAAGACAACTTTCCTAAATGGCCATCTTAATGAAAGTATTTTTATGTCTCAACCAAAAGGGTTCATTGAATAGAGACCGGAACAGAAAGTCTATAAGCTTAAACGATCCGTTTATGGATTGAAACAAGCTTCTAGATCCAAGAATATAAGATTTGACACTGCGATCAAACCTCATGGCTTTGAACAGCATGTTGATGAACCTTGTGTTGGGGTTAATGCCCTAAAGTCTCGTGTCCTGTAGTTTGTAAACAGTTTGTACGGATGTTTGTGATGTATATGATATTTTACTTCACTTCTTGATTTTGCTTATCTAAATGTTTTATTTGCTTTACCATAAACCAATAAACTTAAAATTCCTGGTTATCTTTATGTAACTTAAGCATGTATGTGGTGACATACAAGTGGATCATGTCTTAAGAGATAACCAAAATGATCTGTAGTATATGGATATAGAAAGGAAACCTTATCCTGGTAATGCTATAGATGTGGCTCGCTTTGTGGAATAGTTACAAGTGTTATGACTTGTCACAGATGGTCTGATCCTGATCATTCGTGTAGGGGCCATTTGAGCGAGGGCATCCTATACAAAGAGTTTGTATAAGACTTGACCATGAAGTTTTAACGTCTAGTTATATAACACCGTTCATGACAGAGACTTCACTTCACTAGGATGACCATAGGTAACATGACCTCAATCCTAAATGAGTTGGGTACTTCTTCTATTGAGGGCGGTCCTTTGATTTGCATGGGTGCGAGTGGCCAGACCATCGACTCAAACCTACCACTTTGGGTATTCATCCGATTTGGGAGCTGGGAACTCAACTACACAAGATGGAATTCACTCCTTCCCCAAAGCAGGGGTAAGTAGATAGATATCTCCCTTAAGGGCTAGTTCCAGGGCTTGAACGATGTGGCGCCACACACCTGCTCTTGGCCCGAGAGGTGTTCTTACATAGTTGAACTATGTTGTATTATTCATTAGAGGGATCGGTGGTACTTAAGGAGTGAGATGTAAATACAGGAGCAAAACGGTAAATTAGCCTAGCTGTACTTACAAGCATTTATGAAGGGTTATCGTACTCATGATTGGTTATATCCAATGGACACAGAAATATATCTGTGGTAAGAAGAGTTCAGCTGTCGGTCTTTAGTGGAATGCTTGGAAGTTAACGAATGGTGGATCTCATGGCTAAAGAGTTTAGTCATCTATTCACTACCGTTGGAGCTTCGAGCCATAGGTCCATAAGGTCCCCTTGGCAGCTTGGATAAAATTTGTGAATAAGTTTTTGGGTCAGTTTGAAATGTTCAAATTGTCAAAAGGGAGTTCGATTTAATTGAACTGGTTAGTTATATATGATATGATTGACTAAATGTATGAGACACATTATTTTGGAGGAAATTAGATATAAATATGATTTTTATCAAGTAGAGGAGAAAACACTATAGTTGATATGTAACAACCGAGATTTGTACGCATATAGGAAATTAAATGTCAAATATTAAGCAGGACGAAATTTTATTTAAAGGGGTGAAAATTTAGAAGGGGAAAATAGGAAATTTATTCATTATCCAAAAATAATGAATAAGGAAGCAGAATCAGGGAGGATTCATTAAAAGTTGGACGCTAGCTAATTCAGGAGACAACGGGCAGTAGATAACTTTTTGTTTAGGCACTACTCATTGGAAGAATTGGAGGTGAATTAATTGCCCATATACTCTTAAAATTTGAAAGAGTTAAAAAGAGGAAGTGGAATCCACAAGCAGTGAAGGCAACCATGCGTGAAAACTAGCGAGATTGGAGAGAACATTGGAAAGAGCGAGAGTAAAGAGAGCGAGTTTCTTAGGGAGATAGTAGGAAAGAGTGGGAGCAGGAGCGGGAGCGAGAGCGAAAGCGAGAGCAAGAGCGGGAGCAAGAGTGGGAGCGAGAGCGGGAGCGAGACCAGCGAGAGCAAAAGCGCGACCAGCGAGAGCGAGAGCGAGAGCGTGACCAGCGACAGCGAGAGTGAGAGCGGGAGTCACGAGAGCCAAACCAGCGAGAAAGCTAGAGAGAGCGAGATTCTGAGAACATAGAAAGTGAAATTTGGACAGAAGCGTGGATTATGCGTTGAATTTGGCCACGATCTTATAGATTATACATAGGAAAACCCTAAAATTGAATACAAACAAAGAATGATGACGTAAGGGCAAACGTTATCCAAGATTAGGTGCCTTATTGAGAGGAATCCTTAAACCCTAAGTAATTCTAAAGAAGCCACTTGTATGATGATTTGTCACACTGAGAAGAGCTGAAAACTACTATAAATAGGACCCTTTGCCAAAGATTTAACCCATTCTCAAACAAATCTCAGGGAGTAAGTGTGAGTGAGGAAGTTCTGTGAGGCTAAAAGAGAAAAGCTCGGGTAAGGTGCTACCCAAATTTCCTTCTAGTTTAAAAAGGGAAAGCTCTACTGATCAAATCATAAAGAATAATAAGGAATAACTAGATCACAGTAAGTAGTTTATCTCACCCTCTCTTTAAGTGTTCTATGGTAGTGTACCTTTATTATGTTGCATGGTTATGTTAATTATTATATTGCATTACATGTTTAGAACACGTTTTTCTACAAGGGACCCCATGCATTATGTTTGTTCACGATTACGTTAAAATCAAGTTTTAATTAGGTGTAAGTTATGCTTTCAGTCTAATCTTATGTTTATGTTAATGGTTGATGTTGGATGCGACTCTGGCCCTACTGACTGCATGACCCGCTAATCATCAGATGGGTTAGTTTTCGCTTAAGTCCTCATCTTCCTATCAGGGCGGAGAGATTTATGTTGGACGCATAACCGACCACCATATGTTATTATACGTTTTCGGTCCCAACCATATGTTTTCATGACATGTTGCTTATGATTGTGCATTTGGTCACTACCCTACGTGAGAACTACTTACTGGGTATATTATATACTCATCCTATATTTTTACAGACTTTGTAGGTAAGGACACAATGTAGATGGCAGAATTGGACGTCGCTCAAATGGCCAACCATCAAACTCACTATTATAGGCACATGCATTTCGTACCACCACGGTAATGTTTTATGGATCCTAGTGTTTTGATAAATAAATTTTTTATAGAGTTTTTCTATCTAATTAATAAGATTGAGATATGTTTTTTTGAGATTTTTACCAAAACTCATCTCATGATAGAAAAGTCTAAGTATGCATGTCGTAGCGGTCGGATCATAATGTGTAAGGATTCGGTCGTTACATGATATATGATATTAAACTATAGGTTAAGAATATAATATGATTATATTCATTATTTAATTAATTGGGCGGTTATGAGATAATTGATCGAGTTTTTCTTTGGATTCGTGCAAAAGTGGGAAGTTCAATTCAGTTCTTGTAATTGAAGAATAAAAATGAAAATAGTTTCCATTTTGCAAAAGATCTGAATTTTCGCTCACGGTGTGAAAGCCTTTGATCGCTTAGTGCTGAGAGCCTATACGATAGTGCCCGTCTCCTAAATGATCGCACACTCGCATCACTAAACGATCACACATGATTTCCTAAACGATTGCTTACCTTTGCTAGACGATCGCTTAGAATTTACTACACGATTGTGTACCCCGCTCTAAATGATCAAGCACACCTGACTATACGATAGTCTTCCCTTTTCTTCCACTTGCTTGTTCGTAGTACACGATCACTTTTCCTCCTCCCCTCTACCAATTCCATCAAAGTCCACTCTTTGGATTCTCACTCCGAGAATACTGAGGGCTTCAAGTGGTGGTGTCATCCCCGGTTGCTTGTTGTTCGTGCGCCTACTGATCATGTAGACGACCGTGGTGCTGCTAAGCGATTGCTTGCTGGATGAGTAGGAACGAGAGGAGTTCGTTCACGTTGGACTGAGTTCGATTGAAGAAATTCTTCAACTGGTACGTTTTCTCGGTCTCTTGTATTTATCTTTAAAGCATGCCAGTAATTAGTGTTTACAATGCATATATGTTTGTTAGAATGTGTGTGTAGAAATTCTGTCACAATGAAATTGGAAATATCTGCTTCTGTTCATAGGTACTCTTATTTAAGAGTTCCTTCACCTTGTGTATAAAAGAAAATAGTCAACAAAACTATAGCATTTTTTGTGCTTTATGTTGATGATATCTTGTTCATTGGGAATGAGACAAACTTCCTTGCCGACGTAAAGAGATGGTTAGCTTCACAATTTCAAATGAAAGATTTGGGTGATGCTCAATATTTTCTAGGGATACAAATTTTTCGAAATCGAAAGAATAGAACCCTAGCACTATCTCAAGCATCTTATATTGACAAGATGTTGTGAAGGTATAATATGCAAAATTCCAAAAAAGGTATGTTACCTTTTAGACATGGAATTCATTTGTCAAATGAACAGTGTCCTAAGACACCTCAAGAAGTTAAGGAGATGAAAAGAATTCCATATGCATCTGCAGTTGGAGAAGCATTAAACAGAGTTGTATCACTAACTCCACGATGAAAGCAGAATACGTACAGCATGTGAAGCAGCTAAAGAAGCAGTATGGCTACGCAAATTCTTGACAGATTTGGAAGTAGTTCCAGATATGCACTTGCCCATCACTTTGTATTACGACAATAGTGTTGTAGTTGCCAACTCCAAAGAACCAAAAAGTCACAAACGTGGAAAACATATTGAAAGAAAGTACCATCTCATCAGGGAGATAGTACACCAAGGAGACGTGATCGTCACAAAGATAGCCTCAGAAGACAACCTTGCCGATCCATTTACAAAGGCCTTTTCGGCTAAAGTGTTCGAGGGCCACCTAGTTGGACTAGGACTACGAGCAACATAACCTAGGGCAAGCAGGAGAATATCTATGGTATTTTAGATGCCCTAGTTTATTATATTTTCCCTCTATGTTTCTCAACATTATAAACATTGTATATATTTGAATGTTTATTCTCATTGGAGTTTTAGCCCAAGTGGAGATTGTTGGGGATGTCCTAAAAACTCGCAATTCGTAATTTGTGTTAAACATTCTATTTATCAATAAAATATTATTGAGTATTTTGTTCAATAAATTTGTTGATATTGCATTCTATTATGAAAATCCAATAAAAAAATTCATGGCTATAGTATGAATACTTGAACTTTATGTAGTGACATATAGCCTAAATGGTCTATAAGTATATGGATGATTTGGGTATCTCATCCTGGTAACACTATTGGATGCGGCCTCTTTTTGTATGTTGATACAAATGATATGATTCACAAATCATTCACGTAGAGACATGTGAGTGGAGGCATCCTATGCAATGAGTTTGCATAAGACTAAATCTCGAAATAGTCACTTTTCTTTATAATGACCGTGTACTATTAGGACTATTTCATACTAAAATAAACAAGGATAACTCGATCTTAATCCTGAGCTAACTATGAACTCCTGTTTATTCAGGATTATCCTTTGATCTGCATAGATGAGAGTAGCCCAACAATACTGCTCAATAAGTCTCCAATTTTGGGGATAAGATCAGATAAATAGCTGAGGACATAGCCTTGCAAGATGGAATTCACTCCTACCCATCTCAGGGTTAGCAGATAGGTTGTTCTCTTAAGTGCTGATTCCTGGTCTTGAACAATGGGACCCCACCCTCTCTTGGTAGAGAGGAAATGATTCATAAGTGGTATTGTGAATCAGTTGTTCAATAGAGGATCAGTAGGAGCTTAAGGAACAAGATGCATTTACAGGGGTAAAACGGTAATTTTGACCCAACTGTAAATACGAACAACCTGTAAAGGATCGACTTAGCGATTATGGTTAAAATGGACAGAAATATATCTACAGTGAGGAGAGTGAAACTATCGAGCTATAGTGGTATGCCTAGATAGTTAACGGATAGTAATTAATTTTGTTTTAAAGAGTTTAACCAATTAATTAAAAATCGTTGGAGCTCATGATCTATAGGTCTTTAAGTCCCTCTACTAGCTCATAAATTGGATTAATAAATTGGGTATTAATGGATGAAATTTGGGTAATGAATTTGAAACGTTCAAATTCAATTTAGGGTTTCAATTAATTGTATACGATATAATTGAAACGTTTAATTTTATCGAATCAATTAATATTTAAATTATCATTTAAATATTAATAATGTGAATTTGAATCATGTTGGTGGAATCTGTGTTTTATTAATTTAATATTAAAATATTAAATTAATAATAATTTAATTTAATTTAAAGGTTTAATTAAAATTTGAATTTAGTTATATTTGAATTAATTTTATAAAACTAAATTATTTAAATAAAATTGTTTTATTTAAATTGAGTTAGTGGGTTTTTCCAATTTTTAGGAAAAATCCACTAAACTAAATCACCCAATTCCACTTAACTCTTTTATTAAAACCCCAAGTAGGAGTTATCCTACATGCAGACATCCTCCATACATGAATTTGATCTATATATTGAACTTTCATGCTGAGATTTGAGGGAGATTTCTGAGTTTTCTAAACTGATATGCTGCTGGTTTAAAAACCCTCAAAACCCACATAAAGTTCATCCAAAATTCAAATCAATTTAAGTGTTTCCACCACACATCCTGTGAACCCTGAATCCTAATTTCTCTACTTGAGTACATTCCCTACTGAGATCGGTGTGATGAGTAGGTTGATGTAGAAGCTAGTGTGGAACGATAAAGAAAAGAGTGGAAAATTTGAAGAAAAGAGGAAAATGTGGAAGCTTGACTTTTGGGAAAAATTTGGAAAGTTTTGATAAGTATAGAAGTAGTGAGTGATGCGTTGGAGGTGAGGGCATGCGGTTGGAGAAGGAAAAAGAGGATGATGCATTGGAAGGCACACGGGTAGGCGAGGAAGGCAGGCCATTGTCGAGCAGCCTCGGCCAGCGCCCAGGCCATGCGTTGAGCAGCCTCGGCCGGACGCCTAGGCCATGTGTCGAGTGGACATGCCCGTGCGTTGCGTGCACTACCGAGCAGACATGCCCCACGCATTGAGCGCCCCTGTCGAGCAGTTGTTCCATGCGTCGAGGTGTCCTGCCATGTAGCCAAGCACGCAGCCCATGCCATGCGCCATGCGGCCGAGCGAGCAAACGAAGGCCAGCAAGCGCCGCACACCCATGCGTCGAAGCAGCATGCCCATGCGTCGATGCGGCTAGCCTATGCAGTACGCCCATGCATTGGTGGCCAGTACCATGCACCCATGCCAAGCAAGCCGTACGATCACCCTATGCGTTGTTGTGGACTATGCATTGAGCATCCATGAGTTGGATGCATATAAAGGGTGAGGTCACATAGAAAACGTCATCAAACCATGTGTCTTCTTGGGAGGAAGCCTTAAGCCTTAAGAATTTGAGGTGCTTGCATTTTAGGAGATGCAATTGGAGGCTCATGCATTGGTTTCATAGGAGGAAGACACTTAGAAGAAAATGTGTTGGTAGTATGAGAGAGGAACATTTGAACATGCAGCCAAGTAGGAGATGTCAACTTTGGGGAAGGTTTGGATGCCTATAAATAGGACCAAAGGCTTCATTCTACAGATCACAACTCAAATTACATTTGGAAGGAGTGGGAAAGTTGAGGAAAACGAGCAAAATCCATGCGTTGGTCTTAGAATTTCAAAGATGACGCATTGGACAGAAAGCAACATCAACTTAGGATGAGGAGTTCTCCCAATTTACTCTTGCGTTTGGAGTGATTCAAAAGCCACCTGAAAGCTCTGGAAGTCTAGTTTTCAGGGTAGGGCTGCCAGAGAAAAATCTCGAAGGGAGCAGGCTGGAAATTGAGATGAAAACAGAAGGGTTAGGTTGTCGGATAAGCTTGGACTAGTCTTGGATATTCTGTGACTCCGGCCAAACCACGAGGAGTTATGAGCTCAAATCTTAGGGTAAGCTTCTGAGACATTTTAGAATATTTTTTAGAAGGAAGTACTCAAAATAAGGCCTAGAACTATGAGTAATCTGAGCTATAAGTTGAATCTGAATTCTAGGGGTGAAAAGGGAGCCCGAGGTAGAAAAGGAACTACTAAAGTGAAAAGTTCCTAAGCGATCGAGGTGAGTGGCTAAAACGTTTGACTAAAACATTTGCTTAAAATGTTTGATTTACAAAAGCATGTTTTAAAGAAGATTATTCTCATGCCAGCTAGTTTTACAAAGTGATTTCCAAGCAAACTATGATTTATGTTTTAAACGCATGCATGTGTGGAAAGTTTGTTGAAAAGTTATTTATATATGTTAAATATATCCAGCATGCGTTGGTATCTTTAAAGCTATGATTTTATATGTGTTATACTTTACATTCTTTAAAAAGAAAGTAATTTATGACTAGTTTTACTTAAAATGCGATACCGAAGGACGTTTTAGATGGTATCCGCCCAACTAGATACTGAAGGACATTTGAGAAAGTATCTATTGGTACTGAAGGACGTTTAAGAAGGTACCAAACCAACCGGATACTGAAGGAAATTTGAGAAGGTATCCTAGTAGCTCGATACTGAAGGACATTTGAGAAGGTCTGAGCAGAAGTACCTAAGGTAGAACGGTATAGTATGGCCACGTGCACGTAGGTAGTTAGAGTCAAAGATTGAGCAAAAGGGTTCTCTCTTGACTAGTAGTTGGTATTGGGGTTAATTTTACCCACAGTGGGGTTACTTTCAACTGAGAAACAGTTTTACTGTTTTATGATTAAAACAGCTTTATATGCTTTATGTTTGGAAAATGTTTACACTGCAGTACAAGTACTGTAGAAGCTTATATTTCAGCTTGAACTCTTTATTGAGATTTTGCTTGAGAATCAATTACCTTTCTTAAGTCACTCACTGGGCGCAAGCTCACCCCATTTTCAAATGTTTTCCTCTCCCCCAGGTAGCGGTCAAATCCTCAGAAGATAGCTCTGCATATGCTCTTCCACTAAAGGATAAAGATTTTGTAACCCGTCGGTTTAGGTGGTTACTGTAGATATTGTACACATGTTATTGTTGTTCATGTAGGGATTAGGGTTTTTGGGCTTAGGACTTATGAATCTGGTGTTGTAATGACTCTAAACTTGTTATGTTTCTAAATTAATAAATTTTGGCCCAAAGATATTCCGCTATGTATAAGTTATATTTTGGTATCAGAGTTATTTCGCCAGAGTTATTAGGCAGTAAGTGTCAGCCAAATGGTTGATAACTGCTGCAGTCATGCCCTTTCCTAGGCTAAGAGGGTGGTCTGGGGCGGGGTGTGACACATTCCTTCTTGCCTCTTTTATTAAAACCCCAAGTAGGAGTTGTCATGCATGTAGACATCCTCCATGCATGAAATTGGTCGATATATTTAACTTTATACTGAGATTTGAGGGAGATTTCTGAGTTTTTTAAACTAATATGCTACTGGTTTGAAAACCCTCAAAACTCACCTAAAGTTCATCCAAAATTCAGCTCAATTTAAGTGTTTTCCACCATACATTCCTTCTTGAGTTTAGTAGAGAAGATCTTGGTGTGGTCTACTTGAAGATTCAAGCTCAAATTGGTTAAATTCTTTAGACCAAATTAATCAATATTCGTTAACTACCGAGACACACCACTATAGCTTGATAGTTGCATTCTCCTCAATGTAGATATATCTTTGTCCAGTTGATTTAACCATAATCAGTAAGTCGACCTTTCAAATGTTATTCATAATAACGACTAGGTAAAATGTTATTTTACCCCAAAATTACATCTTTCTTAAGTTCCACTGATCCTGTAATGAACAATTGGTTTGTGATCCAATCACTAAACCAAATCCCTCTCGGACCAATGAGAGGGTGGGGTCCTTTATTCAAGACTTGGATTTAGCACTTAAGAGAACAACCTTTCTCCTAACCTTAAATCAGGTAGGTGTGAATTTCGTATTGCACCCTATGTTCCCAACTATCTACTCGATCTTACCCCTGAAATGGGATGCTTGTTGAGCCCGTGTTGTTGAGTCAACCCTCACCTATGCAAATCTAAGGATAATCCCGAATAAACAAGATTTCATAGTTAGCTCATGATTGAAGTCGAGTTACCTAGATCATCTATTTGAAACAGTCAGTCTTAAACAGTAAATGACGTTATAAAGTAAGAGTGACTTATTTCTTGATCTGATCTTATGCAAACTCATTGCATAAGACGCCCACACTCCTCATGTCATCACATGAACGATTCAGGATCACATCATTTGTACTATCTACAAAGCGTACTGCATCCAATAGTGTATCCAAAATAAGGTGTCCAACCTTATTCATATACTTAGACCGTTTTGGTTATTTACTCGAACTTGATCCATCTTTATGTCTCAACATAAAGTTCAAGTATTGATGTGATAGCCGCAAATCTTAGTTTATTAGATTTAGTCTTTACAAGTGCAATTTACATATTCAACAATAACTTTATTGAATAAATGTCAAATAACATCTTTATTGATAATAGAAAATGTTTAACTTTACAAACTGAGAGTTTTAGGACATACAACCCAACACTAATATTTTACTAAAACCCAACAAATTCCACCTTGGCAAGATATTTGAAGAATCCACAACTTTTGGAACATCCATTGTCTTCACTGACAACCATAATTATCATATCATGGAATTATAACCTATTGTCTTCACTGACAACCATAATTCTCATATCATGGAATTATAACCTACTCCACCATAAAAAGTAGACCACTTGGAATACTACCTCCTAAGATTTTCCTTTTTCATCATATGTCGATAGACCATGCTGATATTTATGGTGCAACTTCCATCTACTTGGTTCACCAAGAAGTTCTTCAGCCATCAACACAACTTCCACTATGTACCTTGCGTATCCGCCGAGTCAATGCCCATGTGCAAACTTGTGGAACCGCTAACATCACATCCTCTATCATCGTCTCCCCTGATGAGAAAGACATCGTCAACATCCGATCTAGAGCCCTTTGACGTACTTACTCTAATTTTCATGTGCCCAGATTGTTCGTATACCCAGCAGCATATCTTCTGCTTGAAGACTATCCTTTTTAAACCTATGCTGGAACCACTCCGGAGCTGCACTGAAACACAATCATTGCCTTAACATGCACTTGTGTAATCCATATTGTATCAACACATCCTTGACTTGTACTTGCCACAAGTTGAAGTTGATCATTCCATAAAATTTCTCTGCATCAAACTTTATTGAACACATAAAGCTTGACGCACATCTTCTTCACTCCTAGAAAATCAGCAGATAGTGAAAAAATCACACTATTCACAAAACATCGAAGCCCATTTCGAGAATTCTTTCTTTATGTGGAATCTCAGAAAAAGCTACAACCACAGAGCATACTCAGACATTCAAGAAATTACGAACCTGACACTCTGATACCACTTGTAGGAAAAACCTCCCACTTCTACCGTAAGAATAAGTAGAAAAATTATGAAAAAATTAAAAGAAATAAATAAAACTAGAAACACAGGAATTTAAGTTGAAAAATCCCAAGCTTAGAGAAAAACCATGGCCCATAAAAAATAAATCCACTATGTGAAAAATCGTTACAATCAAATAGAACGATTCTATCCCCGATCTCAATTACAAGAGCACTCTCTCAAAACTTTCAACTATTCACACCTTTTTCCCACTCTCCAACTAGAGAATAAAAAATAAATTTAATTAGAGTTAGCACATTAAGCTTAAAGTGTTTCTAATTGGGACGACTTGAAACTAGAGGCATAGGCTCCTTTTATAGGCTTGGAGCCCATCCCTATTCTTCAATTTAACCGATGTGGTCACTTCTAATATTTTTCCAAAATACAACATGATTATGCTCCTACGAGATCATTGCCTATGTCTGATTGTGCTCCTATGGGATCACTACCTATAACTAATTGTGCTTCCTACGGGGTCACTACCTATGATTGATTATGGTCCTAGTGTCACTACCTATGACTGACTGTGTTCCCCAAGATCACTAACTATGACTGACTGTGCTCCTATGGGGTCACTGCCTATGACTGATTGTGCTTCTACAGGGTCACTATATGTGACTTGTGTTCCTACTGGATCTCTATGTGATCACTACCTACAACTGATTGTGTTCCTATGAGATCACTATCTATGACTGATGCGTGAAATTATGGTGTGTTATGGTGTGAGTTTGCGGTGATCATGCAAGTTTTCCTAACAAGGCCCAGGTATAAGCCTTCTTAGGTTTCCTGGTAAGTCCAGGGTCGAACACAAGGACTACTAAGTAGATATGTGACAGACTCTTCGATTCTATTGATGGTAAATAAATGAAGTGGATAGTGTTTTGATTGAGATTTTTCCTATGCGACAGAGTTGAACCCAAAGCGATGGAAGCATAGAGTTACAATAAGTATGCGATGAAGGGGTTGAGAAGGGGTTTAGCTAACATTTTCTAAGACTGTGCATAAGTTATGTGATCATGCTACACATAAATATAAATACTACATTTCTCAATGCAGAATGCCACAATTCCTATTTCTAGGATGCATGCGATGCATATGCGAAAATGTCGATAGAACTTATTTCTAAGTTTCTATTCTTGCTTATGCGATCTAATCTGACTCTCTCAAGCCTAGATTCTATCTTTAGACTACTCTCTCAAGTATGTCCAAATGCACACATAATCCAAAGTGACCGCATACCACCAATCCTATTTCTAGGGCGCATGCGATGTGTAAATAGTAGATAGAACTTATGTCTAAGTTTCTACTCTTGCTTATGAGATCTAATCAGACTCTCTCAAGCCTAGATTCTAATCCGACTCTCTCAAGCCTAGATTCTATCTTTAGACTACTTTCCCAAGTACGTCCAAAGGTGAATGATGCATACATAAGACAAGATGATCGCATAAAATGTAGATCTTAAGTCATGCTAGATAAGTGCTTCTCAACCCATACAAAAATTTAGCTACTCATGCACGGTATAGAGAGATTGAACATATAGTGAAATGAAGTTTCCATTTTCTACAAATAAAATACTGAATACAACATAACAAATGGAATTGAGAGACAACAAGCCCGATAAGCAATGTCTTGCCTCCCATGGCCTTTTACACTGCTCTATATCACTTCAACTCTGTTCTAGTTGTGGATTCTTGCTCTCACAAGGGTTGACCCTCTCTCCTTTTGTATTGCTTTTTGGCAGTATCTCGATCTGTCCGGAAATGATCTCTCTAGGCTTTGCCTCGTCTTCTTTCTCTCTCTATCCTCTATGTATATGTATAAATATGTGCGAAAACGGACTAATTAACTAACTCCCTCTGGTGGCCTTCGGTATTTATAGATTTCAAGGTGAAGCAGCTTTTCTGACAAATGATTACAATGATAGGCGACATTAATTTCCTACTTTGTTGCCCCATTTAAAAGTCACCGAAAGTTCAATGTACTTGCTACAGTGTGGCTTTTAACGACTTGTCAACTAAATTTGGAATCGACCGTTATCAACTTTACGTCCCATCATGATTATGTTGTCGCCTTGATGCGAGGTCTTTATACGATCACCATTTGAGAAACTTCTCATGATCGCATGTCTTGCGATCACAACTTCAAGCATGCTGTCGCATTGTGCCTTTGGATCGCAATTTCATATGCGTCATCGCATTGTTCCTGCACAAAATAGGTAAATTAACTGCTTTTATGCGATGAGCACTCGCGATCATAATTCCTTTCAGTTTAGTGCTTTTGGACATGACGTTGCCTATTTTACCATCGCATTCTCTCATTGTTTTACTTATTTTAGCTGTAATAACTTGTATTTTTACCAGTTATCACACCCCCAAATTTAAAACAATGCTTGTTCTCAAACATAAACTAAATATTTTCTTTAAAGATTCAACCGCCTTTACCCTACCTAGACTTCTCAAGGTGCCTTATTCAAATTTCATGAACCAATGCCTTCTTAATTTCTATCCCGATCTCTTCTTAAAATATTTCTAATCTTTAGGGACCGCAAACTTAACCTTCAAAAAATATTTACTCGTTTTCAGGACATCACATAATTTATTTCAAACTTTCTCAAACCGGGGTTTTCGAGTGATTTTGACCCTTGCGCAATTCAGATACTCGTTTTGTGATCTTGTATTGATCCGAGTGCCCAGCCTTCGTTTTCGCTTGCTCCCACGGGTGTTATGCAGGCATCCAACTACGAGCAAGGCGCTCTTTCTTAGTCAAAACTCATGCCCATCTCTTTATTTGGCAGCGGAGTTGCGATCACTTGGTTTATGCATTGATCACGATTCTTACCTTCGTTTTGGCTTGCCCCCACGGGTGTCATAAGGACATCCAACTATGAGTAGGATCTGATCTCAACTTTATATAAAAAATTTTATTTATATTTATTAATTTTTATTTATATTTATTTTTTTAGTGAACTGAATTTCTAAAAGTAACAAGGTTGAAAATAACATTACTAGCACCCCCAAATTTACACACAGCAATGTCCTCATTACTGAGAGACAAAATAACTCGTGCGATGGACTTAGGAAATTTCATAAAAATAGTTTTGAAGGAAAGCTGGTAGACCGCTAAATTTTAGAAATATTTCATGAAATGATTGTCCTGAAATTAATCTGACTCTAATACATGCTGTAAGAAATAAAGGCATGAATTTCATCATTGAAGTCATAATTGGTACGGGGAGAATGCGGCGACTAAATAAAGTAATAAAAAATTCAGGATTGAGTCGAACTTAAGAGGATGTGATAGTAGAATTTAGCCATATTAAATTGAAATGCGAGAAGTGCAAAATTGAAATAAGATGAGGCAAGAAAAGACACAACCCCCAAATTTGCACTATCGCGTGTATCATTTTTTATCACATCCTTTCTTGTCGTGGGTTGATTCCTTGATTGCGATGGGCTGATCGAACCGGTCGCGTGTTTGAGGTTATCGCATTGCTCCATCGCAATCGTCTACTACGATCAGTGATAAATATCAAGAGGGTAAAAAAAGTATTAAAGAAAGAGTTGGCAATTCTAAAGAGTAGTGATTATGCAAAAAGTAAGATAGACTCATGAAAGAAAAATATCAAAAGGATACTAAAAAAAAAAGGATATACTTCATCCTGATGAATTTATGTCGCTTATCAACACAGGGACTACATGTTACTTCTTCATTCTGGCTTCCTTAGGTTCATGAGGGTTTCCCCTCCTTTTCTTGATCCTCTAGCGCGATCATATTCTGGTTATAACTTCTAATATATGTGTGCGTCCCTTCGATTGCTTTAATACATTTCTTCAAAATATTAAGCAGCGCAGTTTCTTCTTCTTCTGGTAATGCAGAGGGTTTCTGTGTTTTTCTTTCTTCATTCAAGTTCAATTTTTCTTCATTGTTTGCTGTTATTGCATGGCAGGTTTCTAAGGATGTTATCGCATCCCTTCTTTCTTCATTTTTCTCCTCGGCCTCCCCATCTTCAACGTAAGTGTGTTTATCGTCGGAATCTTATAAGCCTTCATCTTCTGGGATCTTGATTGCCTCAAACCTGAGCTTCTTTCCATTGATGCTCATTGTGATCTCTCCTTTGTGCACATCTATTTGAGCACAATCAGTAGACAAGAATGGTCATCCCAATATAATTGGCACATCTTTATCCGCTTCATAGTCTAGAATGATGAAGTCTGCAGGTAGAATGAATTTGTCGATTGTGACCAAGACATTCTTCAATTTTCCTTCAGGGTGTATCAAGGACCTATCTACAAGTTGAAGAGTCACCGTCGTGGGTGTCAGCTGACCTACATTCAATTGTTTGAAGATTGAAAGGGGCATTAAATTGATGCTTGGCCCAAGATCGTATAATGCTTGACCGACGTATCCCCTTCTATTGAGCAGGGTATTGTAAAACAGCCTGAGCCGCGCATCTTTGGTGGGATTATAATATTTGACTCTTGTGTTAATGCCACTATGGCGATTTTTCCTATGTTTCTCTTCTTCGCAACAATATCCTTCAAAAACTTGGGATATATCGGCATCTGCACTAATGCTTCTTCATCGTTTTGCTTTCTTTACAGTCTTTGAGGGAATAGAGGGAGTTGTACTTATACTATTTCATGGTCTGGGGTTTTAGAGGTGATCGCATCTTTAGGTTCTTCAAGTTCCATAGCCTCGGGCTCCTCTGACTCAGTTTGCGTCAACAAATTCTTTGATTTCATCATATTTGAATTGGTCCTGCTAGTCTCCTTCCTAACTTCTGTCGTCGTCTTTTCGCTTCTCAGGGTGATTACTAGGCATTGTTCTTTCCCTGTGTTCCCTGGGTTGTGTGGGAGCTCAGTTGAGCTCGGTAGTGTCCCCTACGGTCTATTCTTCAACTCTCCCGCAATCTGTCCTATTTGGATTTGCAAGTTGTGGAGGACCATCTAATTCTTTTCTATGTACTGTTTTAACAGGTTCTCCATAGAGGATGATGGCGGTGTTTGAGAGCTGTTGGCTTGTTGTTGTTGTTAACCGTTAGTTCGTTGGAAAAATTCTGGTGGTCCTTCTTTTTGCGCCATAGGTTGATACCCTTGTTGTTGGTTATTTTTCCAAGCAAAATTAGGGTGGTTTCTCCACCCGGGGTTGTACGTGTTTGAAAAAGGGTTGTTCTTAACAAAGTAGATTGACTGCGGATTTTGTGGACACTCTTCAACTGAATACGATTCTCCACATGTAGCACAGCTAGTGCTTGTCTGTTATATCACGTTAACTTGCCCTTTTTGCACTCTGGGATTGTTTATATCGATGCCCTATAACAAATTTATCATCGCATTCATCTGATTTTGCAAAGATGCGATGATACCATTATTTGCGTTACCTTCTCTAGGTTTTACTCGTTGATCGGTTTCTTGCCAATCTTCATGGTTTTTCGATATGCGATCAAGAATTTATTTATTTTTTTTTTTTTGCCTCATCATAAGTCTTGTCCAGCAAACTACCTGTTGTTGCCGCATTGGCAACTATCTGCGATGTAGGATTTAGTCCATGATAGAAAATCTCCATTTGGAGGCAATTCGACAATCCATTGTGCGGGCAGTCACGCACTAATCTCTTAAACCTTACCCATGCGTCACTGAGCGATTCGTCTTCTTCTTGTTCAAAATTTGTGATTAACTTCCTCCTTCTAGCATTCTCAGTAGGAGGGAAATACTTCTTCATAAACTTCTCCACAACCTATTTCCATGAAGTTATCTCTCCTGGTTCGAGGGAGTATGCCCATTTTCTTGCTTTATCGCATAGTGAAAATGGAAATAGCGTGAATCGAACTTCTTCAATGGAGATATTAGGGAACACAAAAGTGTTACAAATTTCAATGAAGCTTTGGAGATGGCGTGCGGATCTTCACCACGTTGTTCTCCGAGCTATCCTGTTGTATGTATCATTTGTAACATTACCAGCTTCATCTCGAACCTTGATCCATCCAATGCTGGTCTCATGATTCCTGGGGAAAAATCATACAAGTTTAGTGACGCATAGTCTCAGATGGGTCTATTGCGATCATTTTCCAGTAGGATAGGATTTGCCATTATGTTGTTTACATTTGCGGCTTGTTCTTCCAGTTGTTCAGCCATTCTGTGAGTTCTTCCTTGTTGTCAGTGTTTGTTTCTCCATCTTCTGTGAAATGTTCTTTCGATCTCTAGGTCGTAGTTGGGCTTAGGAGCGTGTCCTTCGCTCATGCGACACTTGCTTCTTCCCTTACCGAAGGAATGGCAATGCACAAAGGTCGAAAGTTGCAAAGAAAATCAAAGAGATTTGATGTTAACGCAAACTATACCATAGTCCACGGCAACGGTACCAAAAACTTGATGTGTGAAATTATGGTGTGTTATGGTGTGAGTTTGCGATGATGTGTGTTATGCGGTGATCATGCAAGTTTTCCTAACAAGGCCCAAGTATAAGCCTTCTTAGGTTTCCTGGTAAGTCCAGGGTCGAACACAAGGACTACTAAGTAGATATGCAACAGACTCTTCGATTTTATTGCGATGGCAAATAAATGAAGTGGATAGTGTTTTGATTGAGATTTTTCCTATGCGATGGAGTTGAACGCAGAGCGATGAAAGCGTAGAGTTACAATAAGTATGCGATGAAGGGGTTGAGAAGGGGTTTAGCTAACATTTTCTAAGATTGTGCATAAGTTATGCGATCATGCTACACACAAATATAAATACTACATTTCTCAATGCAAAATGCCACAATTCCTATTTCTAGGATGCATGTGATGCATATGCGAAAATGTCGATAGAACTTATTTCTAAGTTTCTATTCTTGCTTATGCGATCTAATCTGACTCTCTCAAGTCTAGATTCTATCTTTAGACTACTCTCTCAAGTATGTCCAAATGCAAACATAATCCAAAGTGACCGCATACCACCAATCCTATTTCTAGGGTGCATGCGATGTGTAAATAGCAGATAGAACTTATGTCTAAGTTTCTACTCTTGCTTATGCGCTCTAATCAGACTCTCTCAAGCCTAGATTCTATCTTTAGACCACTTTCTGAAGTACATTCAAAGGTGAATGATGCATACATAAGACAAGATGATCGCATAAAATGTAGATATTAAGTCATGCTAGATAAGTGCTTCTCAACCCATACAAAAATTTAGCTACTCATGCATGATATAGAGAGATTGAACATATAGTGAAATGAAGTTTCCATTTTCTGCAAAGAAAATACTGAATACAAAATAACAAATGGAATTGAGAGATAACAAGCCCAGTAAGCAATGTCTTGCTTCCTGTGGTCTTTTACACTGCTTTTTATCACTTCAACTTTGTTCTAGTTGTGGATTCTTACTCTCGCAAGAGTTGGCCCTCTCTCCTTTGTATTGCTTTCCGGCAGTCTCTCGATCTGTCTGGAAATGATCTCTCTCGGCTTTGCCTCGTCTTCTTGCTTTCTCCATCCTCTATGTATATGTATAAGTATATGCAGAAATGGACTAATTAACTAACTCCCTTTGGTGGCCTTCGGTATTTATAGATTTCAAGCTGAAGCTGCTTTTCTTACAAATGATTTTAATAATGGGCGACATTAATTTCTTACTCTGTTGCGCCGTTTAAAAGTCACCGAAAGTTCAATGTACTTGGTACAGTGTGGCTTTTAACGGCTTGTCAACTAAATTCGGAATCGACCGTTATCAGCTTTACGTCCCATCACGATTTATTATGTTGTCGCCTTGATGCGAGGTCTTTATGTGATCACCATTTGAGAAACTTCTCACGGTCACATGTCTTGTTATCGCAACTTCAAGCGCGTTGTCACATTGTACCTTTGGATCGCAATTTCATATGTGTCATCGCATTGTTCCTGCACAAAATAGGTAAATTAACTGCTTTTATGCGATGAGCACTCGCGATCGCAATTCCTTTCAGTTTAGCGCTTTCGGACATGATGTTGCCTATTTTACCATCGCATTCTCTCATTGTTTTACTTATTTGAGCTGTAATAACTTGTATTTCTACCAGTTATCAATGACTAATTGTGCTCCTACGAGATCACTACCTGTGACCAATTTTTTTCCAACAATCACTACCCATGATTGATTGTGTTTCTTCGGGTTCACTACCTATGCTTATGCTATGCTATGTACATCTATGCCTATGATAGAAAGAGTTAAATTTTTCACTTAGATGCCCATCTATGCTAAGTCAATGTGTACACGTCTCACTAACATATTTACAGATATTGAATGTGTTTTTATACTCATCCTTTCTTATGATATGTTTCCAGGTAAAGGCAAAAGACGTACCAAGCGCATGGTGAGAAGATGTGTTGAAGGTGCCATATAGAAATAGTACTAACGCTTCCACTCAGTGTCAAGTCTTTAAGACATTTTGAATGTGTCTTCATGTAGAATGATTGAGTCTGTAAATTTGATATTTAAATAATTTGTTTTTATTAAAGTTTTTTTAGGGGTCCCGAACTAAATCTTATTTTTGTTATTTACGTATCTTGAAAATCATTATTCTACATTAATATTGTCAACTGCTTTTACTTTAAAAATTATACCAATGATGATAATGACCTAGTTAGAGATCTCAAGAATTGGGTCGTTACAATAGATTTCTTAAAACTAAGAAGCCATAACTTTATATTGATGGATTGTTTTTTTTTTTTTAAAATTCAACATGTGATGAAGAGACTCAATCACTTCTTTTGGGTTTGTATCAGTTATGTTCATTTATGTTCATTTGATATCAGTTATGTTCATTTTTTACATAATATTTGTACTAAATTTTAATAAATGATGACCAAAATAACCATGGAATGAAAATAAACATTTTGAAATTAGAAAGACTAAAATGCAATTAGACCTTCTTTATTTTTATTAATCATGATGATCATTCCCAATCAAAATGCCATACTGATTCCATCAATATCTATGTACAAAAATCTCAATGACATTACAACAAAACAAAAAATTAGTGTAAATCATATCCACCATGGGAGCTCATCATTTGAACCTCACTCTTCACGGTGCCCTCTCTTCTTCCCTCTAATTGGAACCCCAAAAAGCTTCACCATTCCATTTCCCTCTTCTAATCGGACCTCGGGCAACGCTGGCTGCGGCAACGATAAAGGGTTCAACTCGATCAACTTGGGAACCGATTTGCTGCCATATTTGTGATCGAGTGGTTTAACGTTGTTCTGGATGAAGTAGATGATGTTGGAATAGAGATTCTTCATATGGGCTAGCTCTGACAATAGCATGAAGTTTCTCCGCCGTAGACGACGATTATCTTGCGTTAGTGCCGCCAGGATGTCGGGATCGGAGGAGGAAGTGGTGGTGTAACATAGGCTGAGTTGTTGTTGGTGCTGTTGGTGTAGATGGAAAAATTGGAATGGGATTTGTTGATTATTGTTGTGATTATGGGACTTTCTTCTTTGAATCTCTAATAGTAATTGTCTCTCTCCTTTCTTGAAGTTTTCATTCCCAAATTCCCATCTCTCTGCTACTATTTTCTTGAATCCCTACAAGAGAAAAAAAAAATAGAAAAATAAAAAAAAAAAAAAAAAAAAAAAAAACCCCGAGCATAGCTCCATTGGTAGTTAGCTAAACAATTTGTTCTTATACATTGTAATATGTGAAATTCATCAAGACTAGTCATATTACAAAACTTATGGACAATTTGCTCTTATGCGGTGTAATATATAAAACTAATTAAAGACTAGTAACATGGCAACACATAATATATTGCTTATATGGGTGAGTTGTTAGTTTGAATTATTCTTCAAACGGCTTAAATATAGCTCAAAAGTGGGTTCCATTTTAGTGTATTTTTTCCATAGGTGTAGTAGGGCTTGAATCTCACAAAAAGAGTCATGAGATCAACACGAGAGGGCCTAGGTGGTGTTTAAGCATACTAGTATCTCGTTTCATATGTAACTAGGTTTAATTTAAAAATCTTATCAAGATATAAAAATAATTACCTAAGCAACGTTCAAGAGATAGCACTAATTAACATCAACCTTCAAAAGAAAAAACTAAACTAAAGTATATAGTTCAAGTGGTTCAAACCCTATTGTCGTTTTTCCTTTATTTACAAGTCATAAGTTCAATTCTCATCATAACCCAAGTAGCTAAACAAAATTAGTGTACATCTTCTCTCATAGCTCATAGGTTAAAGAATTAATCATCCGCCGTAGCTAACTCAAACGGTTTCTACTATCCTACCAAACCCAATAATTCATAAGTTTAAATCCTCCCTTTACATTATACTAACAACCAAAGATCATTAGTTGTCGAGATAAATGAAAATGAGAATGCAACGAGAACGAGAAAAAAAGAGAGAGAGGGTTTCATACATAAGTGTTGAGTTGTCTAACAAAGCTCGAGAAATTGTTGTGCTTGAAGTAGTTGGGAAGAATATGAGTAGCAAACTCTGAGGGTCTCCAAACAACAAAGGTTGAATGAGATTGACCCCAAGAAACAATGTGATCAGTGGTAGGATCCTCCACCAAATCATAAGTTTTTGTCAAAAACGGCGCCGGATTGTTTGCCTTCTGAGACTCAACTGAACAAAATCCCACATTATAATTCTCAATAATCCCCTCCATTTTTTTTCTTCCGATTTTCTTCCCTCACAGCTTCTTTCTTCTATATACACACGCACTCACACTCACACTCACCTTTCTTTTCCCTTTAAAAATTCCTCTCTCTCATTATTATATATAATTGCTTTACTTTTTAAGAAACAACAACATATGACTATGTCACTAATTTGTAAAGCTATATTATTCTTCTTCCTCTTTTTTATCTCTCTCTTTCGACCTTTTAGAAAGCACATGACCTTCACATGTAAAATATTTGTTTCTATACCATATTGTATATTATATGTTTCATATATTTATAATGATTAAATTGTAATGTTAGACGTTATGATTTATAAATAAGATTTAATCCCATGATTTGTTAAATTCATCATAAACCATCTCTATGATAGAGACTATTATTGATGAGGATTTTAGCAAACTATAAAGACTAAAATTCTAACTATTAAAAAACCATAGGAACTAAATTCAACTTTGGAACTAAGTTTTTAACTTAACCACTTATAATTATTGTCTTACATCTATCTCTATCTTTCACTATATATATATATATATATAGACACTTCCATTTCTTTGTCTTTTTTCTACGAAATAACATATGAAAAAATTTGAACCACTCTTTTTGATTGATTATAATTTTTTAACCGATTGAGTCGTGTTTAGATTTACTTTTTTCTTTTAACATTTTAGGTGGTGGACCGAACCTTTGATCTATAGTCTAATAGTACATGTTATGCCGGTTGAGCAATGCTCTTGTTGGCTTTTAGAGTTACTTGTTACTCATATTTCTCATGTACATCGTTACATTTTTGGAAATAAAATATGCTACAAATTAAATTTAGAATATTCTTATTATATCCTACACAATATAGGTACAATGTACGTGTCTATATACATGCAAACACACAAATGTATAGGTTTAGTGTATAGAACAATATGTCAAGTCGTTGGTTATTGGTTTCTTAATTAATGTTGATTATTGTTAGTAATTTTTGTCGAACATTAAGTAAACTCAAACATGTGTATTTTGTTCTTTTATTTGGTGATAGATATCGGTCCCATGTATATAGATGTACATACATATAAAATAATCTTAGAAATGCGTTATGATATATACGTAGGAAGCTAAGTTAACAATCTGATGATAAATAAAAATCTGTAAGTAAGAAAACAAAGAGTATATATCGATGTGGTGCTTGTAACACCCACTTTGATGTTTCAGTAAATCAGAAAATAAAGTGAAAGGATATAGCAAGTTATGGTTTTGAGAATGAGGTTTAACTTAATAAACGATATCACCATACTGGAGTTACAATGATTCAAGAGGTTGACCATAGGATATCACCATACTAGACTATTATTGCCCATTAGGCCCTAGATAGAGTTTGTTGGACTTCTATATTGGTCTTGATTTGCTTTATCAACTTTTATGACGTATTTTGTTAGAACCAAATTCACTCCTAATGTTAATTACTTACGATATTCACTATGTTTACACAACTATTCTCGAGAGTCTTCTTAAACACATGAAGTTTTCAAAGTAATGTCTAATGTAATCTCATAAAAACAAGAGAGGAACCAAAAAGAGAGGGGTCCCAAAGTTTGAAAGCCTTTTATTTTTTTATACATAAGGCAAAGGGAGAGGTAGGAACATTCCTAGGCTTTATTCATTTATTTGTTCTTTGTGCATCCCAATGCATGCCCGTGACACATTAAGATTAAAAAGAAAAAAAAAAGAATTTAGGGGATTATTTTGGTGGTGTCTGGAAAAGGAGGGAATAATATATATATATATATATATATATATATATATATGGGTGATACAAAAAAGAAAAAGGGAAAAAAAAAAAAAATCTGAGAACTGAAAAATGATATTCTATACGCTTCTTTTTTCCTACTTCTTCTGCCCAAACTGGCTAAAGAGGACACTGAATCACTGTCTTCAAAAGAATATTGGTTTTTCTTTTAATTAATTTTTTAAATTTTTTATTATTATTATTATTATTATTTTACCCTTTTGAGACCCTTTCTCTGGTTTCTAGGACAAATCCAGCCATCTCATTCTCACCTCTATTATGTGGCCCGACCCTTCAATTGGATTTCTTTTTTTTTTTTTTTTTTTAATACTATTTTAGTACCGTACTTTGGATTATGGTTCATTTTAGTCTTATGAGAATACTCATTTTGGTCACTACATTTTTAACTTTGATTCATTATACTATTAAAATGTTCATTTAGGTCTTTGTAGTTTGAAAAAGTGAAATTCTTAGTCCCTACATTATTTCATTTTTATTTCATTTTTTAAAGATTAAAATAGTCGCTTTTTAAATGTTTAAAGACCAAAATGAACTCAAGTTGAAAGTACGAGAACCAAAATAAATATTTTAAAAGTACAGGGACCGAAACGAACTAAAGTTGAAAGTATAGGAATCAAAATGAACACTTTCAAAGTATAGGGAGCAAAGTAATTTTTAAACCTTCATTTTTTTTAGTTCATGCATGGTAGTAGTACATATAAACTTAAGATGATTTCTCATTGGATTCATCATTATTGGATCGGATTTTTTTGGACCGAATGTTCGTTTTATAGGTTCTGATAGCAATTTAGATAACATGAAGTTTCATCTCAAAATCAATTGGATATGAGATGAATTGCAACTCATATGTTCTTTTTTTTAATGAATGTAAAGTCTCTCTACTTTTTTAATGTAAGATCCTTAACCTTATGTTCTGGTATCTTTTTTTTTTTTTTTTAAATACTACATTAAGTTCTTGTTTAATTTTGAAGAATAATTATATGTATATATATTAGAGAAATGATACAATAATCCTTCGGTCTTTTAATAATTGGAAATGAAAAAAATATATTTATACTAAAATGATTTTGTAACTTTGATACTATACAACATAAAAAACAATAGATATTACATATATTGTTAAAATGTTTTAAATTATGTTATTTGATATTTCGAAAGACCATCTAGGTGGAGTTCAAGAGCAACGAACGACTTCGAACCCTAAATTGTATATGCATTTATGTTATTTACTAGAGAGAGTGTGCTTTCATTTTCTTAGTTATCTAAGAAGATGAATTTGTTAAATACGGTTTTCCTATATTCCAAAAGCATATTTTGAAATCCCAACCATGAAATCTAGAAAACCGAAGAAAATACATTTCTAAAAACTAATTTCTTTTAGCTTTTAATTTAAAGTTTATTTAACTAAGATTCCAAAAGCTATATGGAGAACAGAGAAAGTAAATCAATAAAGTTTTATTATCATCCTACCTTTCAAATTAAACGGTTCAAAAATTTGTATTATATATATTTATTGAATAAATGATTTAAACTCTAAATTTTCCTATTTGATATATGATTTATTAACGGAAAAATTAAAAGGATATTGTCCTTTTAGAAACTATTTAGTAAAATATCGTTGTTTTCAAACTATTTGTAAAAATATTGTTGTTTTTTTTTTTAAATAGGTCGAGGGTTCAAAATTCGACCCACCTCGACCTTCCCCTTTCGCTTTACATTTGCACGTCGAACTTTGAACCCTCGACGTTGCCCTAACATTATTATTGAGTCTGTTTAATTATCATTCCGGAAACCTTCCTCATAATTATTTGATATGGAGAGAACGAAAGACCTTCCTCATAACACTCATAATTATTTGATGTGTTAAAAATAATTTTGTATTGGGAGAGAACGAAAGAGGAAAGAGTAAGAGAGAGAGCGAGATTATGAGAGAGAGCGAGATTTGAGAGAGCGGGATTTTGAAAGAGAGCGAGATTTGAGAGAGCGAGATTTTGAGAGAGAGCGAGAGAGCGAGATTTTGAGAGTGAGAGTGAGATCTTAGCGAACCGTCCCTTAGCTCGGTGCTTATGACGCGCTACGGAACCTCCACCGTGTCGAGGGACCAAGCAGGCATAGCTAGCGGCATAGGAGCCGACTCAGCGTCAACGGCTTCATGCTGCACTGGAGTAATCCAATATGTGGTTCCGCACGTTCCACCACTTCTCCGTTCATTTCCAATACTGATCATGAAACACCATGAGCAGCAGGATGTTGAGGTCCGGCTCAATAATCAGGCTTACACTTTTGAGTTCATAATGAATGAAATTCACCCCCGGATGAAGATTAAATCTCCCCTCCTTTTTACTAAACCATGGGGAGCCCCGAGTAGTTTACCGGGTAAATTGAGTTGTCGTGACGATACCCTTCTTTTCTTAGTGGAAGATCGGAAAAGACTTCTTTTCATCACGAGACTGATCGGATCTGCCATAGACACCCAAGAGACCTCCACAAGGCAGACTCAAAGAGTAAGAGGACAACAAGCAAAAAGTGTTGCTTTCATTTCTTTATTGAGATTGAAATCAAGTTCTTTAAAAAGGGGGTCGATATAATGCATGCAGGCCAAGTCAAGGACTTCCTTACTTGATTTTGAATAATAGTCAACATGACAGGGAGCGCATTAGATATTTACCTAAATCGGTTTTTTTCGACACTCAGTTCCCCTCGACTTTGCATCATCAAGTCGACGTTCAGTTGACTTTTTCTATTCGGAACTCTTAGTCGAGCTGATGGCGAGATCGATTTTTTGTTCGAGGTGAAAGAGAAAAAGAGAGCGAGATTTTGAGAGAGCGAGAGAGCGAGAGTTTGAGAGAGCGAGAGCGAGATATTTGTACAAATTTCCTTTTTTTTTTTTTTTAATTTTCCATTTTATAAAAACAATTTTAAAAAATATTTTATTATTATTTATAATTTAAAAGAAAAAAAAAACTCCATCAAAATCTTGGTACCAAATGTACAAAAGGAATCCAAGATGATTATTGTAAAATCTTTTAAACTATTGACCTCACTACTGTGATTAAAATTTCTGTTCTTTATATCAAGAATACAGTCTTATTTATAGACTTGCATGTTCGTTTTGAGTGTTGATTTGATTTATTATGTCCCCAAATTATTATCTAAAATATGTAAATTTGAATATTGAAGTTTTTTTACCTAACTTTTTAGATTTAGACTATTTGCTGTTATTATTTATGTCAGTGACATTTAAAAGCTTCTATATCAAAATAATTACTATTCATAATATATAAAAATAATAATTTAAAAAATAATATCTCATAAAAATAAAAAAAAATGTAAATTAAATATCTCATAAAAATAAAAAAAAATGTAAATTAAATATCTCATTTATATAAAAATAATTACAAAAATAATGTGTACCACAAGGCGAACGTCGTCGATTTCGAGCTAGTTGTCGTCGTCAACTTCGAACTTGAGGTTGCTCGGGTTCTTCTTGATGTTGCTCTGGTACCTCTGTAGGTGCTTCATAATATAAATATTCATTATGCTCTCCACGACCCCGACCATGTCCATGCATGTATGAAGACGAAGGACCAGCCTCTGAGTCATAATGACCTAAACCAAATGCTGGTATCATCATCATCGGACTAACATAATCAGTTTGACTCTACGTCTGCATCATAGGGGGCAACTCTTCCACATTATGTGTAACCTCATCAAACTCATCCTCTTCCCGAACAGGTCCTCTGCGTCTAGGAGCTGGTGGAGGAACAATAGGTATATCGTACATATAATGAATTTCCTCCATATAGCTTTGGTTGTCACTACATATAACAAGAACCTGGTTCGGATCATTCGTAACCTCACGGAGTCTACGGTTGTTCGATCTCTGTGAATTATAAAACAATTAGACAATATTTAAAATAAATTTAAATTAAAAATAATTAGATAATATTCATTTACCAAATGACCCACAGCTGCTCTCGGACGAGTGACGTAGCGCCTTGTGATATTATTATACCAATGAATATATTCTGGAGTGACATCTGTGTCAAACTGTTCAAGAGAAACCCCCACTGCAATAAACCTTGCACGATAGTGCCATCGCACTACCAAATGTGCAATTTTTTCGGACCAATCTCCAGTCCTTAGGTCAATATCATGTAGTACGGGTTCAGTATTACAAGGAGATGGGACATTCTGCTGAAAACTGAATTGTCTCATCACCCTGTCATGAAGATGCCACTCACCAATGTGAAAATATATGAGAGGACTCATCGTCCGCCATATGTTTTGACCATTCGTACAAAAATTAGGCAAAGTATGCATAATAATTTTGTATGACTCCCAAATAACCTGAAACACAAAATATTATATTAGAGAATATTAAAGATAAATACAATAAAAATGTGTATAAAATAATCAATTAGGTTTAGTGTAATGTATCTGTTCAGGTTGAAGCAGATCAAACATGTATCTATACTGGCTGACTACATGTGTGGCTGTCCTAGTCACACAAAATTTGTTTCTCCACCTAAATTTTTAAATTGATAATTTAGAATTTAAATTAACTAGATCAGTGATATAAAAATTAAATTGAATTAAAACAACATACCGAGAACCGTAAGCTCGTCCAACTAACTGAGCGTCATTAACATGTTGTAGCTGTGGAGCCATTGTTGGAAATCGCTCCCAAGCCCATAGTTGCAAAAGTATGAGAGACCCAGCTATCTCTCGAACCTCAGGTTTTGTTGCTTTGCATAGTTGTCTATAAAACAGATGATCGATGAATGGACTGGTCGTACAAAACATCGGAATCAACAGGTCATGGGTTTAAAGCCATGATCTGAAAAAAAATATTTATTTCTCAATTAAAAAAAATATTTGTTTCTCAATTAGAAGAATAATGTACAACTTAATTAAAAGAATAATGTACAACTTAATTAGAAGAATAATATACAACTTAATTAAAAGAATAATGTATAACAAACTTAATTAGAAGAATAATGTACAACTTAATTAAAAGAATAATGTATAATTTAATTAGAAGAATAATGTATAACTTAATTAAAAAAATAATGTACAAGTTAATTAGAAGAATAATGTACAAGTTAATTAAAAGAATAATGTACAACTTAAATAAAATAATAATGTACAAGTTAATTAGAAGAATAATGTACAAGTTAATTAGAAGAATAATGTACAAGTTAATTAAAAGAATAATGTACAAGTTAATTAAAAGAATAATGTACAACTTTATAATAAAAAAAATTGAATATACAATAAATTTATTTACTTTCCATAGAAATATATATATATATATATATATATACATGACCAATGAGAAAAAAAGTAGTAATCATTAATAAAAAAATAACAACAATAACAGAGCGAGATTGAGAGCGAGATTATGAGATATATATACATGACCAATGAGAAAAAAAAGTAGTAATCATTAATGAAAAAATAACAACAATAACAGAGCGAGATTGTAAGAGAGAGCGAGATTGAGAACGAGATTGTAGGAGAGAGCGAGATTATGAGATATATATACATGATCAATGAGAAAAAAAGGTAGTAATCATTAATGAAAAAATAATAACAATAACAGAGCGAGATTGTAAGAGAGAGCGAGATTGAGAGCGAGATTGTAGGAGAGAGCGAGATTATGAGAGAGAGCGAGATTGTAGGAGAGAGCGAGACGCATACATTCCATAGACGTTGGAGATTGTCCCATCCTACAACCTCGCTCTCTCCTACAAACTCGCTCTCTCCTACAATCTCGCTCTCTCTTACAATCTCGCTCTCTCTTACAATCTGCTTCACCCACTTATCTTCCTTATCGAGGGTTGAAGTTTTGACTTATGTAAAACTAGCGAGATTTCCTTTTCCTTGTCGAGGGTTGAAGTTTCAACTTATGTATGTCGAAACTTCAACTCTCTACAACCCTAATTTACGTATTGTTTCCAAGTTTTTCTTTGTTTGTCGAGTTCTCAACGTTCGACCTCTACATTAGTCCAATCCTCAACCCTCGACTTCTAGCCTTGAACTCCCAAAACAACAATATTTCTCTAATAAGTTTCAAAACAACAATATTTCTCTAATAAGTTTTGAAAACAACAATATTAATATTAAAGGTCCATTTATTAACTGTAAAATTTGTAGTAATTTTATTTTCAAACTTTAACGTACAAATTTAATTCCAGCTATGTAAAATCTTATTTTGAGATTAATGAGGATTTTTAGATCCATGTAAATAAATAAATAAACAAAAAAAAATTAATTGTATTATTTACTATGAAGCACAGATACTTCATGACATGTATTGGACATCAATACTTCCAGATACTTCCCAGATACTAGCTGACATGCGATTTGACGTCTATTTCTATACATACTTTTTTTAAAAGAAAAAAGACAAGCAACTCATCTAATATTCCCAATAAAAAACTAGGCAACTTACTTAAAAAAAGTTGACTACTCGAATCCAAAACTAAAAGAAAAAAAAATAACGGATCAAACACTAGACTAGAATCATCTAATCTCCATTTTCACATTTGAGTCCCTACAAAATCCACCAAAATATAAACCATTTGGATATTTTCAACAATTCAATGAAATTTTTTTTCGTTTATCTTCATACTTCTCACTCTAATCTTCTTCTTCTTCTTCTTTGCAATATGAGTCACTTTTCTATTGCATTTTATTAACTATTGTACTTCAACATCTTAGATGTTGCTTTTTTTGTATTGTATTTCAGTGTTTGTATTCTATTTTGTGTTATTGTTATTAACTTGTATGCTAAATTTATCTATATCATAGATTATTTTTAAAGAAAAAGTAAATGTATCTTTAACATATCAGTATTCTTGTTTTTTAGAAATATATATATAAAAATGACGCATCCTTAGAAGTATCCATATCTTAATTTTTTAGAAATTGATGAATTTTCATATCCGATCGTATCCATATCTGTATCTATGCTTCATAGATTATTTATAATCTACAAAGACATAAACCGTATTACTTAATATAAATCAACAATAATTACCTTGATAGAATTTTGTATGGCATGGACAATATTTTTATATTAATTTAAATAAAAGTGATTAAATTATTATATACTAAAATTCAAAGATTAAATTGTCATAATTTAAAATTACAATAACTAAGAATACATGATTATTTTGGTTTCTTAAAATTAAGTCTATTTTCTAGTTAATTTTTATTTTTTTTAGCAAAATAGTTGAATACTTAATCAAAATTCAAAAAAAAAATAATTTTTTAAAAGCTATTTGTTTAGTTTTCAAAATATGACTTAGTTTTCTAAAATATTAGTAGAAAGTATATAACTAAACAAAAAACTTAGAGGTGAAAGGGGTGTTTATAATATTAATTTTTAAAATTTAAAAATTTAAATTTAAATGGTTATCAAACGAGATATTCAAAATTACTGTACCATCACAAATTTCAAGTGAATTTAAATTAATTACCTTAAATTTATTAAATTTTAATTTTGGTTTTTGAAATCGAAATTGACAAGATAATTAATTTAGATTAATTAATTTAGATTAAGTTGATTAGAGAAGCTACAATAAATTTGGCAAAAGATCATTTGATATAAGGGTTGAGATTTTTTTTCGATTTGTTGAATGGATAATTGATCTAATTTGGTAGCATATAGGAATAGTGCGCTTTTGCTCAATTTCAAGTTTTTAATAGATTTTGAATGTGTTTCATATAGAACGACTGAGTTCGGAAATTTGAAATTCAAACGGTTCTTTTTATTATTTTTTTTTTTTATGCATCACAAATCAATCTTATTTTTGTTATTTATGCATTTAGAAAACTATTTTCATTGATGTGGTATACTGATTTTTATTTTAAAATTGAATGAATGATGATAATGATCGAGTTATAGATTTCAAAAAATTAAAGTCGATACAGTTTTAAGTGGATTTAAATTAATTATCTTAAATTATTAGAATTTAGGATGTTACAATTACATCATTAAAATTTAGAGAAAAAAGCATGCAGACAAAAAAGTATCTTTTAAAATTAAAAAAGAAAAAAAAAAAAAAAAAGGTAAGGCTAATTGTTTGTTAGGGGGAATGGAATTGAATAATGAGGAAGATTCTATTCCAAAATAGTAAGTGTTGAATATGGTCAGAGGTTCTGAATGAATGCTGTGGACATATTGTGCATTACATCACATGCCTCTTTCTCCATCTCCATGTGATCGTGACCCACAAAACACTTCTCTTCTTTAATAATCCATAGATCTAAACCTTTGTCTTACTAACTCTCTACTTTTGGATCTAACATCTTACAACCAATTTCATCTCTTCTCAACCACATCATATATATTAAATTAATTCATTGCTAGTATTTCTAGAATCAAATGATCGGACATGATTGAAATGACTTTTCAAGTGTTTAAAAACACTTTTTTACGTACTTAGAAAGTCATTATTGAGCCGACAGACCTGAAATGTTAATGATATAAAAATGGTGTCATTGTTTCTATATCAATTAGGCCCTGTTTGATAATTATTTGATTATGGGTTTTCAAAATTATGTTTATTAGACCATACCTTTTACCAATATGTTTTTTTTTTCTTCTGTATTGTTACTTTCTAATAACTTTTTTTTTTTTTTTTTTTAAATTCATAACAAGTTTTGAAAAGTAAACAAAAATAGCTTTTTACAAACTTATTTGTTATTTGACAATATCTTTCCACCAAATGGTGAGAAAACAAGTAGAAATTTCAAAAAACCAAAAAACAAAATATGAAATAGTTATGAACCAAAGCTTTGTGGTGAACATAAAATTTCTTGTGAGAACCTATCTTGAATGTTGGAGAGAATTTTATTTCCTTGATTTCATTTCAAAATATGAGGATGATGATAATGAATTTCTCACCCGAACCCTAAAACTCAGTTTGGCAATCATGTCTGTCTTTAGATTTTTCTTTTTTGAAAATTATGCTTTTCTTGGCAATTTCTTTACTACTATAGTTTTCACCTTTTCAAAACACACTTTTGAATCCTTCATCAAATTTCAAAGACAACAAGTTTTTAAAACAATGTTTTTTTAGTTTTCAAAAACTTGACATAAATTTTGAAAACACTATTAGAATAATAACTAATAAAACAAAGAAACTCGTCAGATAGAAATTAAGTATTCATAAGCTAAATTTTAAAATGACAAAAAAGAAAAATCAAAACCAACAGAACTTAAATTTTTTTAACTCTTTTTAGACATGTATAATAACTTTTGTGTTCATAAAATGATTAAATAATTGATAATTTTAAAATAATAAATAATTTTTAAAAAATAGTATTCACTTAATTTTAACTTTAACGTGTAATGTATTTAAAATATGTTTTATGTATTACTTTGCCTCCTATATATATATATACTTTGATTTATTTTGGTCATTTCGATCTTTATACTTTAAAAAGTGATCATTTTAATTCATTTATTTTCATCTTTATATCATTTTTAAGGAACAAAATTGGTCACTTTTCAAAAGTATAATAATCAAAATGAATAAAGTTGTAAGTAGAAAAAAAAATAAAAATGAACATTTTAAAAGTATAAGGATAAAAATGAATTAGAATTTAAAATATAGTGAGTAAAATAAACTATCTTAAAAAACAAATAAATGAAAATGAGAAGTGTTGGGACCAACATTTAGATATTGGACTAATTTTTAATTTTAAAGAGTGAAAAGTATAAAGAGAATTTTTCTAGAATATCTTGTCCCTGCTTCTTTGTACGAAGAATTGGACAGGATTGGAGAGGAAGGAATGTATCTTTCAACCCTAATTTTGTAGATTCATATAATTATCACTTTTCTTCTAGAGAACAATACAAAACTTTTTAACTTGTTTTTGTTGTGTTAACCATATTGCAAGGTGAAAAATCTAATAACTAATCTTCAGAATGATAATTAGTAAATTTTTAAATTAGGCTCGGATCGATAAGATAGATTCAAGATTTTTCTTCGTCTAGTTTAATTTAACAATTAAATAATAAGAAATTAACTATCGATTCTGGGAATAATAATTTTTTTTTATCTGTTGCGCTAATGTTCAAATCGATAAAATAAATTCAAACTTTATTTAATTATTTATTTACTTTGAGTTCAGTAATTTTAGAGTATATTTATAAATTCACTCTATAATAAGATCAGAGTTAACATTCTTCCTACTTATTATTCAAAGGCATAAAACTTCAAAACATATAATTCGAACTCTAGTATTTTTCGATTGAATATAACTTCAAGACCTCCAAATCAATAAAATGTCCTATATATCTATCATATATCTATCAATAACATGCACGTCACTCTAAATTTAAAGTATACTCTTCAATAATAACATACAGACGTGTTGACATGATTAACAAAATTTAATTGGGTCACTATATTATTTACTTCTTAAAATTTAAATCATCTCACCTCTATTGGACTGAAAGAATAATACATATGTATATATATTATAAGTGTTAACAAAAGTTATAAAAACAATGACAACGACAAGAAAGATAGTTAAAATCAAAAGAAAAAAAAATGAAATTGAAACAAAGTAAAGGAAATAAAGCACTACTTTAAACCTAATGATGGAGTATATATTTGATGTAGATGGTTGATATAATATATATTTTGATAGAAACAAGAGAAAAGAGAGAAGAATGTTAAAAGCAAAAAAAGGAGCAAAATATAATGATGAAGGTTCCACATGGAAAAGTGTTGGATGGAGGGAGGGTTATTGCAATATCATTAGGTTTCTAAAATTCTTAAGGGGGAGAAAAAGCCAAAGAGAAAATGAGTACCATACATCCATCTATCTTGGATTCTTTTCTGAATTAATGCTTCTCATGGAAACAACTTTTATTTCTCTTTATTTCTAAACACATTGGAAAGAAAAAAGTGGGGCCTTCTTTGTATTTTTTGGTGGAATATCCAAGGAAATCTTTGATTTAATATTTTTAATAATATTTTGTATTTGTAAAAGCTTCAAAGGTTTGAGATTGAGAAACCAAAAAGAAGAAAAAAAAATGTTCTTTGAAGAATCAACAATAAGTTAGGATTTTTGTGGTATTGAATTTGAAAGGCTCTCACAAATTTATTAAGAAAGATAAAAGTTTCAAAAGATACTTTTTTGGTCAAAAATTTTAGATGTGGATATAGATATTGATGTAGTATATTTTGTAGTCAATTGTTGAATTTAACATATAAAATAAAATTATAAATGAGAATACGTTAAGAAACACTTTTGTCGAGTTAAAAACAATTATTCGTAATAAATATTATTATCTTCGAGAATAATTTGAAAAGTACTTTTGAGAACAGCGTAATTTCGTTCTAAATGCTTGATCATAGAGTAGAACACTCAATTTATTATTATTGAGTAATTTAGTTAAAAGATACCTTAAACTTTTCTAATCTATCTTGTCGAGGTTCTCTTGGAAATTGGAAATTATGGTTCATAGTAAACTGTTGAAAACTTTTTTAAAAAATATATATCTAAACAACTCTTTTTTTAAAAGAAAAATGAAAAACTTTTTAATCAATTTTAAAGAATAACCAAAATCAATAAAATATACGATAATCTTATGTAAGTTGCATAAATAGCATTCAAACTAAAAACTTATCAAATATAGTACAAGGGTAAAAATAGTTTAAATATGACACTAGGCCCAGATATTTGAAAATACCAAAAAGTCTAATTATTTAGCTCAATCGACGATAGATATTCCAACTTCTTCACCAAAAGGAAAACTAAACGAAATCATTAATTTGGCCCAATCAAAAATCCCAAATACAAACGAGACTCTTCAGCTTCTTCACCAAACGAAAATTAAAATCCCAAATGGTTTATCTTCAATTTTCGCTCAAAATCACTGTTATAAATTTCACATGTGCAAACAGTTGTGAAGTAAACTTGTTTTGAAGAAATGCCAAATGAAACACTTCAGCTATTATTTGAATTGCATGTCTTTGCCCAAGGATGAAGATACAATCAAAGAGAAGAATCAGAGAAATAAAAGAAAAAAAAATCATAAATAATTGCAAGAAAAGAGATGAAGAGATTGGGAGAGAGAAGAGAAAATACAGAGAGATTAAAGTGGTTCAGCCAATCGACCTACATCCACTGTGCAAAGGAGATTCAGCATTTATTAAAGAAAAAGAATTACCAAAGAATTTGATTAAAGATGAGTACTCTTAATCTCTCTCTTAAACATTTTGTTTTTTTTTTCCACATCTTTCAAGTAACGATTTAGGTCTATTTATAGCAGAGTGATGAAGGAGCTTTGAGGCTGATTTGTTCAAGCAACTCCATCGATAAAATTTCCATTCTACTTTCCATTTTTAACATTCTCCACCTTTGATTCAATGAATAACTGAAAAACTCCTTTGCATTAATGCTTATTTATCCTTTGTCTAGTAGGGCCAACCCAATTAGGTTAGCAAAGTTTTTTACCTTCTTGTCACAGATCAAAGATCGTGACAGTTGTGGCGAGACACGAGTGGGTTGGCTAGTCTTAAGTTACGTTCACTGGAGCATGCAAGATAGCGAACAAGCAGAATACGTGCCACAGGCGTGTGCCTACTCCTGAGGGATCGTGATGGATAGGTGCATTGGTCGGGAGCTATTCCGCTCCCCTGATGAGCCCATAGGAAGGCAAAACCAGTCCAACTCGAGGGTGTCATAGATGGCTTACCTCAGTCTTGGGGCAGCCGAGGTGCCGCACGGGGACGCCGCGTGCGCAAGTACTTCGACCCTGTGACAGAGTGGTATTAGAGCGAAGGTTTGGCTCCTATACAAGTGGTATTAGAGCCGACATGTGGTCGCACTCATAGTGCTCACCAAGCGCTCCATCGTATAGGTGGGTCCGTGAAAGAGTATGCGGACGAAGAAGTGCGCTTGGCCAACGCACATTGCCTCGCACCTGAAAGATAGGTGTCTGTCGAGCATGGGTTTTCCCCGAGGATGAAAGGTTTATGGGAGTATGTAGGGAGCAGCTACACCACATGACGATCCTAGGGGCGAGTTTGCACTCCTTCTCACAACGAAGATGTAAGCCCTCTCTTCTTCTACTATTTCTTAGAATATTAGGAAGCACATAGTTGAGATTGAACTCGGGGACTCGAGATAAAGTTTGATGTGGATCTCTTGTTAAGATTTATAATTAAAAATAAAAAAGATTCAAATTGACGTTTGTTTCATTTAGGAAGAGGAAATAATGATTCGAGGAATAATTTGAGGGTAATAGATCTAGTTAAGCATGTAAAGTAAATTCAATGATAAATTTGGCATGCGGGGGATAGGTCAAAGTCAATTTTCAAAGTCAACGATCAAATGGTAAAGTCAAAGTAAAAAAAAAATCAACATTTTTAAAAGTGGTGAAATTTTGGTAATTCTTGAATTTTAAAGGAAAATATGGCTTGTTTAAGACTTATTGGGAAAAACTAGCTGAAAATTAAAGGAAATTAAGGGGGGAAAATCGTGATGAGAACCGAAAGGAAGAGGAAAAAAGAGAAATTGAGAGATTTTGGAAAAATTAAGGTGCTTTCTATTGAAATTTCTTATTGGATGGCTTTGAGGTTAAGGATTAATCATCTGTGCACGTTTTAAACCGGAAATTCAAGCTGAAAAATGAGAGAAAAAGGGAATTTCGGATTTTTTTCAAGTTTCGGAAATTCAAGCTAGAGTTATCGCGAAAACAGAAGATGCTCGGATTTTTTAGCAAATTCGTGGAGTTAGAGGCTAATTCGAAGCTCCAAATTTAAAGGTAAGTTACTTATAAGGTCCTTCTAGAGTTATATGGTCTTTAATTTGATCGTTATTGGTTGGAATTTCTGAATTTAAGTTCTGAAAATTCTGATTTTTCTCGCCGGAAAAATAGGGGAACCATGAAAAGATTGGTCGATTCCGGGAGTTCTAGGGCAATTCAGATGTCAAAACTTTGAGGTAAGTTAATTAAGAGGATGGGTAAAAGGTTTGTATAGGCTAATTAAGCTTGAAATGGCCGAAAAATGATGAATTTAAGTCTGAAACGCTCACCGGAAAAACAAAGGTCAAATCTGGAAATGTCTAGCCTGGAGGTTGAAGAAAGAGGTGACTTTCCTGTTTGACTTCTGTCTGACATCTATTGTCCATCATTAAAAGCTGGAAAATCAATTTTAGGTTAATTAAGGTGTTTTCAAGCATAATTAAGGATCCAATTGATATTGTTATGGTACCTTAAACCTGAAATTAGAAGAAATTGGGATCCTAAGTCAACTATGAAGTTGATTAAGGGGTTAATTTGAAGTAAACCCTAATTAGGATTAATGAGAAAAATTTAGGAAATTAGAATAAAATTAGTTTTTATTGAAGATTAATTTTAAGGTCTTGAGTTAATTTTAGAGTAATTGAAGGACCAAATTACAAGCAAACTCTACCTTAAATCAAATTAGGGATTTGACAAAAGTTTAAGTGAAATTGGTTATACTTGAAGATTAATTTTCAAATAATTGGATTATGGTCGTGTGAAGAATAACTAGAGGATTATCAATATAATTTCAGAATAAACGGGAGATGGAGAAACCAAAATTATGAGGAGGAGCCGGTTAACAGTGAGTGGTTTACTTTCGAATGTTTTGATATAGAAACTAATTATATGTTATAGTATGTTATGATTTATGAAATGTGATGGCATGATCTGTTTTATTTGACTGATATTTTCAAAAATGTTTATAGCATAATTTCTAAACTCTCGATGGTTTTATACGATCTTAATTTATCAAAATGTAGTTTGAAATCAGAGTTTACATACTTGTGATTTGTATGGTTTTTATCAAAATCAAGGTTGTTAAATGGTTGTGAAAATGGTTTCAAACTACTGGTTCTTGTACCCGGGAGATGGTTACTTTCCCGTGCTACTTGAATGTGTTTCAGTAGCACTGCTTAGGCGATCAGGGGGCTACCATAGTCAGATGTGGCCAGAGTAAGTCCAGAGGAACCTATGCCTGTAGCGCTACCTAGGCTATCAGGGGGCTACCACTGGGGTCAGATGTGGCCAAAGTATACCAGGGAGTCCAGAGTAACCTGGGCCTGTGGTGTGTATTTATGCTTAACCTTGAGGAAGCTCTACGTGCACGTATGACCTTGTGATTTGGTTTACACTGTGGGGGGTATTCTTTGTCCAGAGTAACCCGCCGATGTAAATGAGTATTTGGGTACAGAATTGGTGTGGTTTTCTGATAACGACTGAATGTTTTATAATATGCTCATGAGAGTTGATCATGCCACTTTTTTTTACTAGCACGTGTTTGAGATGTTGTTGAATCTTTTATACTTTGCCAATGTTTTACTGAATGATTTCATAAACTTTATTGATGATTTAGAAAGTGATAGCTTATGTTTATATTAAACTACCACTCACTGGCCTTTAGCTCATACTCTCCATGTTTTATGTTTTTCCCCACCCCCAGGTAGTGATAAGTTCCTAGTGCCTGCTGAGCCGTCAAACGTCACTAGTGTTATTAAACATCTGTTGTATTGTTTGTGTATGTATTTGTGAGTAGTTACATGTCATGGGAGGTTTTGTTCAAAATAATCCTTACTGTTGGTCTGTAAATCTCTTTAAACAGTTTTGTGATTTAAGTTAAATCAAATTCCTAAACTCTATCACTTAACATAGATTATTTTTTAAAATGGGTTTGGAAGTCTGGATCTGATCTTGAGTACAGGATATGTTAAGAGTTTTGACGTTAGATGTCATAGAGAGAAGTGACGTTTAACGTCTTCACACTTCGTTCTAGAAGTGAAGAGAAATATGGAACGGGGTGTGACAGAGGATGTTGCGAAATCGAGTGGGGGAGAATGTCACGGATCAAAGTTCGTGATAGTCGTGGCGAGACACGAGTGGGTTGGCTAATCCCAAGTTACACTCACTGGGAATGCGGGATAGCGAACAAGCGGAGCATGTGCCACAGGCGTGTGCCTACTTTTGAGAGATCGTGATGGATAGGTGCATTGCCTTGGCACCACACTGGTCGAGAGCTATTCCTACTCCCCTGATGAGCCCATGGGAGGGCAAAAGTAGTCCAACTCAAAGGTGTCATAGATGGCTTACCTCGGTCTTGGGGCATCCGAGGTGCCGCATGGGGACACCATGTGCACAAGAACTCCAACCCCGTGACATAATACTTGAGACAGGCTTAGTAAGTGATGCATTATGAATATGATGAAATAATGATGTATATTGCGATGGTGGTGTATGCGTTGCACATGCAAGTTTTCCTAGTAAAATCCAAGTATAAATCCTACTAGGTTGCCTAGTAAGTCCAGGGTCAAACACAGGGACTACTAAGATAATATGCGTCGGTAAGTTATGATTCCTTTGCGGTAACAAAAACAATAAGTTGGTTGGTACGTTGTTTAAAATATAAATCCTATGCGGCGGAATTGAGGAAAGAGTTGATACCAGCGAAAGTTATAATGAGTATGCGGGGAATGGGTTGAGAAGGGATTTAGCTAACACTTCCTAAGATTATGTTCAAGCTATGCGATCATGCTACACACACACAACAACAAATCATCTTCAAATGCAAATACCATAGTTCCTATTTCTAGGACGCATGCGATGTATATGATGATGTCGATAGGACTTATTCCTAAGTCTCTATTCTTGTCTATGTGATGATGAATGATGCACACATACACAAGGTGACCGCATACTATCATATCCTATCTCTAGGGTGCATGCGATGCGTTAATAGAAAACAGAACTTATTCCTAAGTTTCTATCTCTTGCTTATGCGGTTCTAATCTGACTCTCTAGAGCCTAGATTCTAATCTGACTTTCCAAGCCTAGATTTTATCCTTAGACCACCCTTCCGAGCATCTCTAAAGGATGAATGATGCATACATAATAATACAAGATGATCGCATAAAGTGAAGATCTCAGGTTATGCTAGCTAAGTGCTTCTCAACCATTCGAAAGTTTAGTTACTCATGCATAATGTAAAGAGAGTGAACAGATGTAGAGATGCAAATTCCATTTTATAAATAAAATCAGAATACAGAATGACAATAGAAAGTAGGGATAGTGAGCTTGAAATGTCTTGCTTCCCAAGGCTTTTACACTATGTTTTTCTCTACTCTGCCCAAAAGAATGTTCTTTCTTCCACAAGAGTCGGCCCTTTCTCCATTCTCAACGCTTCCCGGCACTCTCTCGAGCTAACCAGGAATGATCTTTCGTCGTCTTCTCTCTTCACTCGCTTCCACCCTCTAAATATAAAAATTACAGACTACGACTATGTATTATCTTTATCTATGTGGCGAAAAAGCACTCCAAAATTCTGAACTGCTGACTCCTTTAACGAAGGTGGCCTTCGGTATTTATAGAGTTTCAGGGTGAAGAGCTTTTCTCTCAAATGATTTCACTGATAGGATGTCATTAAATCTCTGTCTGATGCGCCGATTAATTGTCATCGAAAAGTTGAGTGTACTTGTTATAGTGTGTCGTTAACGGCTTGTCAACTAAATTCGGATTCGACCGCCATCAGCTTTCTGTCCCATCATGATTTATTACGCTTTCACCTTGATGCGCCATCTCTATGCGGCGACCTTCTTTAGCAGTTCTTCGCGAACGCATACGATCACATAGCTTTGGGTCGCAATCTTCTAATGCGCGAGGATGCTGAATTCCTTGGATCGCAATTCTGCCTTGTGCCAATGCATTTTCCTACACAAAATACGTAAACTAGCTGCATTAATGTGATGGGTGCATACGATCATAATGTTCTCAACTTAATGCTTTTGGACACGATTTTACATATTTTTACCGTTGCAATCCTACATTGTTTTATATCTTTGCGTTGTAATAATGTGCATTTCTGCCCGTTATCACACCCCCAAATTTAAAACAATGCTTGTCCTCAAGCATAAACTAAAGATTTTCTCTAGAGAGTCAGCCGCCTTTTCCTTACCTAGATTTCTAGAGGTGCCTTATTCAAATCCTATGAACCAAAATCTTCTTAATTTCTATCCAGGTCTCTTCTTAAAATATTTCTAAAATTTAGGGACCACAAGTTTAACCTTAAAAAGACTTTACTTGTTTTCCAGGACATCGCATGATTTATTTCACAAAAAAACTTTTTCAACTGGGGTGTTTCCAAATGATTTTTTTATCCTTGCGTAGTTTAAATATTCTTTCTATGACTTTACGCTGATCCAAGTGCCTAGCCTTCATTTTGGCTTGCCTCCACGGGTGTCATGCGAGCATCCAACAACGAGCAAGACACTTTTTCTCAGTCTATACTCATGCCCATCTGGCAGCGGAGTTGCAATCATTTTATTTATGCATTGATCATGCTTCCTACCATCGTTTTGGCTTGCCCCCACGGGTGTCATGCGGACATTCAACTACGAGTAGGATCCGATCGCAATGTTATAATATATTTTTTTTAGATGTCTAAAAGTAGCAAGGTTGAAAATAAATACCGCACCCCCAAATTTAAACGTAGCAATGTCCTCATTGCTGAAAGATTGAAAGAATTCATGCGATGCTCTTAGGAGGTTTCGTAAAAGTCAATTTGAAAGAAAGCTAGTGGACCACTAATTTCTAGAAATATTTCAAGAATTGACTGTCCTAAAATTAAGTTGAGTTTAGCACATGCAATGAGAAATAGAGGCATGCATTTCATCATTGAAATCATAATTGGCATAGAAAAACAATGCGGTGACTTACTAAAGTAATCAATATTTAAGATTGCGCCGACTAAAGAGGATGCGATGATAAAATTGTCAAAGTTAAAAATGAGATGCGAGAGTGCAAAATTTGGAATAAACAAAGTCAAGGAAAGATACAACCCCCAAATTTGCTCTGTTGCCCGCATTATTTGTGATCACATCATTCTTTGCGGCGAGTCGATTTCTTCGATTGCGGTGGTTGACCGAACTAAAGGAAAAATCGACACGCGCAGCGGAAATAAGAATCGATTTTACTCTAATTTCCCAAATTAAAGATGCAACCCTAAATGAATTAATTACGGTTATTTTGAAATAATACCTTTGATGCTCCCGAAACTCCTCTATCGCCGCTCGAACACGAACCAGACAACCACTAGAGCTGACCTACTATCCTTTGGACTCAGAATCGAGTTGTGGGACCCGATTGATGAAGAACCCGAGAGAGAGAAAAAAATGGAAATAGAAGAGTGAAATTTGGGTTGGGTTTGGAAATAGAAGAGTGAAATTTGGTCAAAGGGCAAAATAGTCATTTGGTCAAAGTCAATCTTTGACCAAAAAGTCAACATTTGGACTTCTTATAATTTTTTTCGTGTTGACTAATTTTGACCTCCCGAGCATGAATCCGCATTCATTTTCTCGAAATTTAAATCACATTTGAATATAAGGTCGGTCAAAGTTTGACTTTTCAAAGTCAAAAGTCAACTCTTTGACTTTTTACATCTTTGACTATTTCTATTATTTTCGAGCTTCTGAATATGAACATATTCATATTCTTGATATTTAAATTACATTTAAATGTTAAAGTTGTATCTCTAAACTAAAAAATCGACCACTATATCACATATACTTGTCGGTATCTCTCTTCACCTAATTTGAACAATTCGAATTATTCTATCATACTGTTCTAAGTTTATTCCATATGAGCTAGTAGGGGAACCTAATGGACCTATAGATCATGGGCTCCAACGATCCGAGATTACCTGGCTAAACTCTTTAGATGGAGCTAATCAACATTCGTTAATTAACGGGTCATTCCACTATAGTCTCGTAGTTGCACGCCCCTCACTATAGATATATTTATGTCCATTTGATATAACCATGATTAATCCTTCACAGGTTGTTCGTAATCTCGGTTGGGTCATAAAAATCCTTTTGCCCCCGAGACTACATCTTATTCCTTAAGTTCCACTGATCCTCTAATGAACAATTGGTTTAAGGTCCAACCCATAAATCGAACCTCTCTCAGGCCAATGAGAGGGTGGAGCCCCTTATTCAAGACCTGGATTCAGTACTAAAGGGAACAACCTATCTACTATCCCTATAACGGGTAGGAGTGAATTATGTCTTGCACCCTATGTTCCCAGCTATCCACCTGATCTTACCCCTGAAATGGGAGGCTTATTGGGCCAGCGATAATGAGCTGCCCTCACCTATGTAGATCTAAGGATAATTCCGAGTGAACAGGAGTTCATAGTTAGCTCAGGATTAAGATTAAGTTATCTAGGTCATCAATTAACGAAATAGTCAGTTTTATACATTAAACGACATTTAGAACGTAAAAGTGACTATTTCATGGTTCAGTCTTATGTAAACTCTTTACATAGGATGCGCCCATTTTCATGTCTACACATGAACGGTTTAGGATCACATCGTTTGTACTAACTACAAAATGGGCCGCATTCATAGTGTCCCCAGAATAAGGCGCCTAACCTTATTCATATACTATAGACCATTTTGGCTATATATATTTGAACTTGATCCACATTTATGTCACTAAATAAAGTTCAAACTTAAACTTAATAGCCTCAGAACCTTAGTTTATCAGATTCATGAATATAGAATTTAAATTTACTAAAGATTTTCAATAACAGCTTTATTGAACAAGAATATGATATTACAAAGTACGAGTTTTAGGACATAAAATCCAACAAACTCCCACTTGGACTAAAACTCCTAGTAGGATCAAACGATGTTGAATTTAACTGTGAGAAATTAATATTACATATGAGTACAATAAACATATGAATACAATAAACTAGGGCATTCACGCCTAACATAATCTCCCACTTGTCCTAGTTTAGAAACACAGTAGACCTAAACTTTGTAGGTGACCCTAAAAAACTTTAGCCGTGAGGGTTTTTGTAAAAGAATCAGTAATGTTTTGCTCAGAAGGTATCTGGGTCATTACAACGTCACCACGGTGTACGATTTCCGGATAAGGTGGTACTTGCGTTCGATGTGCTTTCCCCGTTTATGGCTTTGAGGTTCTTTTGAATTTTCAACTGCACCGCTGTTGTCACAATACAAGGTGATGGGTAGATGCATATTTGGAATAACTTCCAAATCTGTCAAGAATTTCTTCAGCCATACTGCTTCTTTTGCTGCTTCACAAGCAACTATGTATTCAGCTTCCATTGTGAAGTCAGCTATACAGGTCTGTTTTACGCTTCTCCACACTACTGCTCCTCCGTTAAGAGTGAACACTGATCCAGATGTAGACTTTCTAGCATCTTTATCAGTTTGGAAATCAGAGTCAGTGTATCAAGTAAGGATCAGATCCTTAGCACTATACACGAGCATGTAGTCCCTAGTTCTCCTGAGATATTTTAAGATGTTCTTAACAGCAGTCCAATGATCACGTCCAGGATTAGACTGGTATCTATTGACGATCCTTACTGAGTAGCATATGTCAGGTCTAGTACATAACATTTCATACATCAGGCTTCCAATTGCGGAGGCATAGGGAATATTTCTCATATCCTCAACTTCTTGAGATGTCTTAGGACATTATTTTTTTGACAGATGAATTCCATGTCTGAAAGGCAACAGACCCTTTTTGGAATTCTGCATTTTATATCTAGACAACATTTTGTCTATATAAGATGCTTGAGACATGGCTAGTGTCCTATTCTTGCGATTCCGAACAATTTGGATCCCAAGAATATACTGCGCATTTCCTAAATCTTTCATTTGGAATTGTATATCTAGCCATTGCTTGACGTCAGTAAGATATCCTACATCATTCCCAATGAGTAGAATATCATCGACATGTAAAACTAAGAACGTTATAGTAGAATTGACGATCTTCTTGTAAACACAAGGCTCGTCAACATTCTGTTCAAAGCCATAAGATTTGATCGCAGTATCAAATCTTATATTCCAAGATCTAGAAGCATGTTTCAACCCATACATGGATTTTTGAAGCTTACAAACCTTTTGTTCTTGATCCTGTGCAATAAACCCCTCTGGTTGAGCCATATAGATACTCTCTTCAAGATCGCCGTTTAGAAAGGCTGTCTTGACATTCATCTGCCAAATTTCATAATCATAAAAGGTGGCAATGGATAAGAGTATTCTAATCGACTTAAGCATGGCAACGGGAGAGAAAGTTTCTTCATAGTCCACTCCCTCTCTCTAGATATAACCCTTTGCCATAAGTCGAGCCTTAAAAGTCTGTACTTTACCGGTTTGGTCTCGTTTTCTCTTGTAGATCCACTTACAACCAATTGATTTTACATCATTTAGTTGATCTACAAGTTTCCAGACAGAATTAAAGTATATAGACTCCATTTCGAGGTCCATGGCTTTGACCCACTAATCACGGTCCACATCTTTCATCGCCTGTTTATAGGTCGATGGATCCTCTATGTCGTCATCAAGTATGATGACTTGTGTTTCTGTTAAACCCAAGTAACGGTCAAGCTGCTAAACAACCCTCTCACTACGTCAAGGCATTCTCAACTCTTGAGAAGTATGTGACTGACCTGATGTACTAGTTTTATCTACTACTTTAGTAGATGAACTAGCTCTATCTATAGCGTCTTTGGAAATTTCATTCAATACTAGTTTACTACGAGGTTGATGACTTCTTATATGGTCTTCCTCTAAGAATGTGACATTTTTCGATACAAATACCTTATTCTCTTGAGGATAATAAACAGACCACCCCTTGTTTCCTTTGGATAACCTACAAATAGGCATAATTTTGAACGATGTTCCAATTTCTTGGGATTTTGTACCAACACATGTGCTGGGCAACCCCAAATTCTAAAGTGACTTAAACTACTTTTACGCCCTTTCCATAGCTCATAAGGTGTTTCTGAAACACTTTTAGAGGGAATATTGTTCAAAATATGGACAACAGATTCAAGTGCATATCCTCAAAAGGAATCAGGCAATTGAGCATAGCTCATCATAGAGCGAACCATATCTAATAAGGTTATGTTTCTTCTTTCTGATACACCATTCTGCTGAGGCATACTAGGTGCAAAGAGTTATGACTGGATCCCGTTTTCTATCAAATAGTCTTGGAATCGTATGTCCATATACTCTCCACCTCGATTTGATCGAAGTGTCTTTATTGTTTTACCTAATTCATTCTCAACTTCAACCTTATATTCTTTGAACTTTTTAAAAGAATCAGACTTGTGATGAAGCAGGTAAACATGACCATACCTTGAATAATCATCAATAAAACTGATGAAATATTCATACCTACCTCGAGCCTTGACATTCATTGGTCTACAAAGGTCCGAACGTACGAGCTCTAAGGGTACTTTGGCTTTGAGACCTTTTCTAGTAAAATATCTCTTAGTCATCTTTCCTTCAAGACAGGATTCACATGGAGGTAAAGAGTTATCTTCTATCTGACTTAAAAGTCCACTCTTGACCAATCTCCCAATCCTATTGAGATTTATATGACCAAATCTAAGGTGCCATAGATAGGTGTTGGAAGAAACCTTTTGTTTTTTATTCTGAGTTTCTAATGTTCTAAACATTTTAGTATTTAAAACAAAATTTGCTCTAGTTGGTCTTAACTTATATAAGTTGTCTTCAAGTGTAGCAGAACAAATTTGAATACCTTTACAAAAAATGAACGCTTCATTTATATTAAAAGATATTGTATATAATTGTTCTATAATACAAGCGATAGATATCAAATTCCTCTTCATAAGAGGTACATACAAAACATTTTTAAGTACTAGATATCTATCTTCAAAAAACAACTTCAGATCTCCCACTGCTTCAGCTGAGACAACCTCTCCTGTTCCAACTTTGAGGGTTATCTCACCTTCTTCAAGCTTTTTCCAAGAACTAGTTTCCTGAAACGAGAAACAAATATGATTAGTGGCTTCTGAATCTAGTATCCAGGTTGAAGTATCATATTCCACTAAACATGTTTCAACGACCAGTAAATCATATTTACCTTGTGCCGTTTTCTCAGCTTTCTTCTCTGCAAGGTACTTCGGACAATTTCTCTTCTAATGCCGTTTTGGTTACAGTGGAAACATTTTCCTTTATCTGTATCCTTCTTTCCCTTCTTTATCTTGGGAGCCTGCCCTTTTCCCTTCTTTTTCATTTGAGCTTTAGAGGGTCCAGCTTTGGCTTTAGAGGACGATCCTCTTAAAAACTTTTTCTTAGTGGTAGCAACATTTGCTTCCACTTCCTTCCCTTTACCTAAAGTAAGGTTTTGGAATCGCTGGAGCTCGTTAAGAAGGGTAGTGAGGTTAAATTCTATCTTATTTAAAGACGCATTTGTCTCGAAAGGTATAAAACTCTTCGGAAGAGATTGTAAGATAAAGCTAACCTAGTTAGCCTCATCAATGGGTCCACCATTTACTTCAGCGATATTGAAGTACATCATCATGTCCAGGACATGTTCTCTAACAGAGGTCCCCTCCTTCATCCGCTTCGTGTAAATGTGCTTAATTGCCTCGTGTCTAAGGGACCATGATGGTTGCCCAAACATTTCTCTTAATGAATCTATTATCTCTTTAGCCGTAGCTAAGGATTCATGTTTCTTTGCCAAAACATCAGACATGCTGGCAAGAATGTAAACACGGGCCTTTTCATTGGCTTTGACCCATCGATCGTATGCTTCCCGAACAGTTCGGTTAGCATTTGAGGCTGGGGCTTGAGGACATTCCTCAGTTAAGACAAATCTTAGATCATCAACTACCAGTATTGTGTTTAGATTTGATTTCCATGTCGAATAATTATCACCGTTTAGTTTCTCAGAAGCTAAGAGTTGAATTATTGAGCTATTCATGCTGAAAAGACAAACATATCCTTTTTAGTAAAACCTTAATCTTTTAAATCCAATCAAGTTTAGCAAAAAAAAAAAAAAAAAAAAAAAAACTAATAATGTACCCTTCATTATTATATTTTGCAACGATATTTCAAAAGTTTAGAGTAACCTCTACCGAAGGGCAGTCGATTATTCCTCTTTTGAACCAATACAATCTTGACTAGATGCTAACCCCAGAATAACTCTTTATTCCTATAGCACTTTAGTTATCGCTACTTTGGTCGAGAATATACTAACATCTTAGTAATTCTTGTAAGTGTAACCTTCCATTTTTGGATTTCAGAAACCAGAATCAACATGCTCCCGAAAGTGAAAAGTCAATATGAAAACTGATCTAAGAGAGCCTATCCAGATTTGGGGTTCGCGGTGTTCCGAATCCTATAATACAACCCTTCGAAGAGAAAGGTCGCTCCAAGGCAGACATGCAGGTGCATTATAGGAATCTCATGGTGCGACCTAATGGAAGAGATCGTGGGATATGTTGTTACATACCCCTCACCCACTTACTATGAACTACTTCCCCTATTTACTTTGATATTGATCCATGCAAACACTCTCTGAAGGGGGTTCGCTCCTAAGCACGGCCCAAAGCCCTGCATGAACCTCACGATGTGAACTCTTAGGGATGCTAGAGTTAAAAGTACGCTATTTCTCTCTAGCTGAAGTGTTCTATAACGGTTTAGGGTATAAAAAAAATACTTAGAGATATATTTCGGCTAAATTAAACATATCCTAAGTCTAGGTGATAGATCCATGTATAACTCTTATACTGGATTTTAACCTATGATGTCTAGGTGATAAAAAAATTTTATTACCTCACATCTCTCACGCATGCTCATTAAAACTAGGGTTATTTGACTTAGACACCAGTTTGATCTTCAGGTAGGAGGTGTTCCGTAAACCGTCATCTTAAGAACCCCCAACCTTGGACAAGATCTCCCCGGGTAAGTAAATAACTCTTTGTTTAACAAGTAATCGAGCTATTCTAACTCTTTAGAAAAGCCGATTGAAATTGCACCAATTTAATCCTAGGTGAGTATGCAACTTTTACCTTTGTTATAGATTTTAAAGTCTAGGTTATTTTATAACAATTATAAAATAAAATTATAACCATTATAACCCTAGAATCATACATCTATAACATACATTCATATTTAATGATCATGCTTTAATATAACACTTTATATTAAAAAAAACTTAACATGCATACTATATATATTATAACAATTATAACATATATTAAATGCACATACATGCTTACCTATGGTGGGATTTTAAATCTATATGGCATATATATGCACAACAAGATTCAAAATTTAATTAAAACATACATCAACATGCATAATTAATTAAACATCCCAAAATGGATTGGTTTTGGCTCTTAAATTAAGCTAACAACTAAATTATTACAATAATAATTTGGGTAGTACAAAAAACCGCTTAGAATTCACTCGAACCAGCCCAAAAACACCAAAAACCAAGTTGAATTGGTCAAACTGGCTCAACCAGGTCAAACGGACCGGTCCAGACCGTTTAGACCAGCTAGTCAATGCTCGCTGGTGCAGTCAACGGAAGCGTGGGGCGGGTCGACAGAGGCAGAGCGGGTCGCAGAGCAAGGGGGCGACGAATGGGCGAACGCGCGAGGCAGCTTCGAAGCGGGTCGAATCGCAACGGGCGGAGGAATCGGGTCGAGTCGCGGAACCGGCCGAATACCTTCAACGACAGCTGGCACGCGTAAGCTACTCTGAAGCCAGGTCGGATCTCGGGCTGAGGGTCGGGTCTGGGAGCAAAAACCGGGTCTGTGACATTTTTTTCTCCATTTTGAAGCTGTCCTCTTTCTCGGAATCGAAAAATTACAACCTAATTTCAACTCTAATGACTCTAGAAAATTTACAGACCATTTTTCACACATTAGTGCTCATAAACATGTGAGCAATTACAAATTAATACTACAATAGAAAACTTAATTTAATTGCCAAAACCTAAAAACCATTTTAGTTTCCAATATCAATTTTATCTAATAAATTGATACCCACCACATGCAATTGAGTAAAATTAAAACATGCTATGATATTGAAGGAAAAATTGACATACGCAGCGGAAATAAGAATCGATTTTACTTTAATTGCCCAAATTAAACATGCAACCCTAAATGAATTAATTAGGGTTATTTTGAAATAATACCTTTGAAGCTCCTAAAACTCCTCTATCGCCACTCAAACACGAACCGAAAAACCACTAAAGCTGACCTACTATCCTCTGGACTCAGAACCGAGTTGTGGGACTCGATGGATGAAGAACCCGAGAGAGAGAAAAAAATGGAAATAGAAGAATGAAATTTGGGTTGGGTTTGGATTTTTTTAGCCCTATTTTAGAAAATTATTTTGGCAAAAAGTTCAAAAGTCTTTAATCCAAAATCACAAGCCCATATTTATAGAAAAGGGTCATGTAAAATTACATGAAAAAAACTTCACAAAATCCCAATACCTAGAATCCACTATCTAAGTGGGCTTAATGTCTCCACTATAAGCCAATACCTAGCCCACTATTTTGTTAGTGGCATTATCCAACAAAAGTTTGGATTTTCCCACTAACTTTAGTCAAAGGTCAAAATAGTTATTTGATCAAAGTCAAACTTTGACCAAAAAGTCAACATTTTGACTTTTTATGATTTTTTTCGTGTTGACTAATTTTGACCTCTCGAGCATGAATCCGCATTCATTTTCTCGAAATTCAAATCATATTTGAATATAAGGTCGGTCAAAGTTTGACTTTTCAAAGTCAAAAGTCAACTCTTTGACTTTTTACATCTTTGACCATTTTCATTATTTCTGAGCTTCCGAATATGAACGTATTTATATTATTGATATTTAAATCATATTTAAATATTAAAGTTGTATCTCTAAACTAAAAAATCGACCACTATATCACATACACTTGTCGGTTTCTCCCTCTACACCTAATTTGAATAATTTGAATTATTCTATCATACTGTTCTAAGTTTATTTCATATGAGCTAGTAGGGGAACCTAATGAACCTATAGATCATGGGCTCCAACGATCCGAAATTAGCTAGCTAAACTCTTTAGACGAAGCTAATCAACATTCGTTAACTAACGGGTCATTCCACTATAGTCCCATAGTTGCACGCCCCTCACTATAGATATATTTATGTCCATTTGATATAACCATGATTAGTAAGTTAATCCTTCATAGGTTCTTCGTAATCTCGGTTGGGTCATAAAAATCGTTTTATCCTCGAGACTACATCTTATTCCTTAAGTTCCACTGATCCTCTAATGAACAATTGGTTTAAGATCCAACCTATAAACCGAACCCCTCTCGGGCCAATGAGAGGGTGGGGTCCCTTGTTCAAGACTTGGATTCAGTACTAAAGGGAACAACCTATCTACTATCCTTATAATGGGTAGAAGTGAATTTCGTCTTGCACACTATGTTCCCAGCTATCCACCTGATCTTACCCCTGAAATGGGAGGCTTATTGGGCCAGCAATAATGAGTTGCCCTCACCTATGTAGATCTAAGGATAATTTCGACTGAACAGGAGTTCATAGTTAGCTCAGGATTAAGATTAAGTTGCCTAGGTCATCAATTAACGAAATAGTCAGTTTTATAAATTAAACGACATTTAGAACGTAAAAGTGACTATTTCATGGTTCAGTCTTATGTAAACTCTTTACATAGGATGCACCCATTTTCATGTCTACACATGAACGGTTTAGGATCACATCGTTTGTACTAACTACAAAATGGTCCGCATCCATAGTATCCCCAGAATAAGGCACCCAACCTTATTCATATACTATAGACCATTTTGGCTATATATATTTGAACTTGATCCGCATTTATTTCACTACATAAAGTTCAAACTTAAACTTAATAGCCTCGGAACCTTAGTTTATCGGATTCATGAATATAGAATTTAAATTGAACAAGAATATGATATTACAAACTATGAGTTTTAGGACATAAAATCCAACACGAACTAGTCGCGTCTTTCGGTTATCGTGTAGCTCCCCCGCAATCGTTCACCACGATCGTTGCAAAAAAACATCGAGAGGGTAAAAAATATTAAAGACAGAGTTAGCAAAATTTTTCTCCTTTCATTTTTTTTTAAAAAATAAGGAGTAAAAAGGATGTAGAAATGATAACGGATATAAAAAGGGTAGATTCGAGTTCATGAACTGAAGATTTCAAGGATACTTCAAAAATATTGTGTCCTTGATAAATTTGAATCGCATAACAACGTAGGGACCGCTTATTCCTTTCAATCTTGGCTCTTTACGTCCAAGGCAGTTTTCTCTTCTTTTCTCGTTCTTCTGGGATCTTGATTGCCTCAATCCAGAGCTTTTTCCTATTAATGTTCGTCACGATTTCTTCCTTATGTACATCAATTTGAGCATGATCGGTCGATAGGAATGGTCGTCCCAATATTATGGGTGCATCTTCGTCCGCTTTATGATCCAGAATGATGAAGTCTACCGGTAAAATGAATTTGTCAATTGAGACCACGACATCCTTCAACTCTCGCTTAGGGTGTACTCGGGATCTGTCCATAAGCAGGAGAGTCTCCGTCGTGGGCGTTAGTTTTCCCACATTCAATCGTTTGAAAATTGATAGCGGTATTAAATTTATACTCGCCCCAAGATGGCATAATGCTTGACCAATGTAGACCCCTCCAATTGAGCAGGGTATCGTGAAGTTTCCTGGGTCACACATTTTTGTTGGGATTATAGTATTTAACCTTTGCGTTACTGCCATTATAGTGATCTTTTCTTCATCAATCTGTTTCTTTTTCAACCTTTGCGGGAATAATGATAGCTATACTTCTTCTGTTTCGTGTTATAGAGGCTTGAAGGTGGACACAACTTCGGGGTTCATCTTCTCGAGTCTTCTGAATCATATGTCAACGGGTTCTTGGTTTTCACTGCATTCGGTTTGGTCCTGGTGGGCTCTTCCCCTTCTTCCACTGTCGTTTTTCCGCCCAGCAAGGAGACTGCTAGGCATTGTTCCTTTCTTGCACCCCAGAGTTGCAAGGGAGCTCAGTTGAGCTCGGCAACGCCCCTTGCGATCTACTTTTGAGCTCGCCCGCAATCTGTCCTATTTGGATTTCGAGATTGCGGATTGAAGTCGCCTAATTCTAGAGCACCGTCTCGTTCTTTTCTATGTACTGCTTTAATAGGCTTTCCAGGGAAGAAGATGGCGGCGCTTATGAGCTGCTAGCTTGATTTTGCATTTGACCGTTCATTCGCGGGAAAATTCCTGGCGGCCCTTCCTTTTGCGCCATAGATTGATAACATTGTTGTTGATTTTTCCACACAAAATTGAGGTGGTTTCTCCACCCGGGGTTGTACGTATCAGAGAAAGGGTTATTCTTTATGAAGCATACTGACTGTGGATTCCTTGGGCATTCTTCAATCGAATGTGCTTCTCCAAAAGTGGCACAGCTCGTGTTCGTTTGTGCGATTGCGTTGACCTGCCCTTTATGCATTCCCATACTATTGATTGCAATGCCTTGTATTAGATTCACCATCGCATTCATTTGGTTTTGTAGGGATGTGATGGCCTTATTACTTACGTCACTATCCTTAATTCTCAGTCGTTGATCGCTTTCTCTCCAGTCTTCGTGATTCTTTGAAATGCGATCAAGTATATTTTTTGCCTCGTCATATGTCTTGTCAAGCAGACCACTAGCTGCTGCCGCATTGGCAGCTGTCTGCAATGCAGGGTTCTATCCGTGGTAGAAAATTTCCATTTGGAGACAATCGGGTAAGCCATTGTGTGGACAATCTTGCACCAGTCTTTTAAACCTCGCCCAGGCGTCACTGAGCGATTCGTCAATATCTTGTTCAAAATTATTGATCAACTTCCTCCTTCTTGCATTTTTTGTTAGGGGTAAGTACTTCTTCATGAACTTTTCCACTACTTGTTCCCACGATGTGATCTCCCCTAGCTCGAGAGAATAAGCCCATTTTCGTGCTTGGTCACACAGTGAAAATGGGAACAACGTTAGTCGAACCTCTTCAGCAGAGATGTTTAGGAACACAAACGTATTGCAGACTTCAATAAAACTTTGGAGGTGGGCATGCGGATCCTTGCCATGCCTACCGCCAAAGTGTCCGGCAGTTTGAATCATCTGCAGCATCGCTGGCTTCATCTCGAACCTCGATCCATCCAAGGCTGGCCTCATGATTCTTGGTGAGAAATCATAAAGATTGGGTAACGCATAGTCCCGGATGGGCCTATTTCTGTCATTCGCCAAAAGAATAGGGTTCACCATGATATTATCTGTGTTTGGTGCTCTGTCTTCCGGTTGCTCTGTTGGGATTTCTCTCTTGTTGTTAATGTAGGCAGTTGTTTCATCTTCTTCTTTGGAAAGTTCTCTTAATCTCTGGGTCGTAGTTAGGCTCCGAATCTTGACCTTCGCTCATACGACGCCCACTTGTTCCCTTACCAAAGGGGAGGCAGTGCACAGAGATGGAAAGCTGCAAAGAAAATCAAAGAGTTACCACTAGCACAATATGTACTGCCGTAGTCCCCGGCAACGGCGCCAAAAACTTGATGCGTTATAAATATGATGAAATAGTGATGTATATTGAGATGATGGTGTATGCGTTGCCCATGAAAGTTTTCCTGGTAAAATCCAAGTATAAATCCTACTAGGTTGCCTGGTAAGTCCAGGGTCGAACACAGGGACTACTGAGACAATATGCGTCAGTAAGTTATGTTTCCTTTGCAGTAACAAAAACAATAAGTTGGTTGGTATGTTGCTTAGAATATAAATCCTATGCGGTAGAATTGAGGAAAGAGTTGATACCAGCGAAAGTTATAATGAGTATGTGGGGAACGGGTTGAGAAAGGATTTAGCTAACACTCCCTAAGATTAAGTTCAAGCTATGCGATCATGCTACACATACACAACAACAAATCATCTTCCAATGCAAATGCCATAGTTCCTATTTCTAGGACGCATGCTATGTATATGATGATGTCGATAGGACTTATTCCCAAGTCTCTTTTCTTGTCTATGTGATGATGAATGATGCACACATACACAAGGTAATCACATACTATCATATCTTATCTCTAGGGTGTATGCGATGCGTTAATAGCAAACACTTATTCCTAAGTTTCTATCTCTTGCTTATGCGGTTCTAATCTGACTCTCATGAGCCTAGATTCTAATATGACTTTCCCAAGCCTAGATTCTATCCTTAGACCACCCTCTCGAGCATCTCTAAAGGGTGAATAATGCATACATAATACAAGATGATCGCATAAAGTGAAGATCTCAGGTTATGGTAGTTAAGTGCTTCTCAACCCATTCGGAAGTTTAGTTACTCATACGTAATGTAAAAAGAGTGAACAGATGTAGAGATGCAAATTCCATTTTATAAATAAAATCAGAATATAGAATGATAATACAAAGTAGGGATAGTGAGCCTAGTAGCAATGTCTTGCTTCCCAAGGCTTTTACACTGTTTTTTTCTCTACTCTGCCTAAAAGAATGTTCTTGCTTCCATAAGAGTCGGCCCTTTCTCCGTTCTCAACGCTTCTCGGTACTCTCTCAAGCTAACTAGGAACGATCTTTCGGCGTCTTCTCTCTTCACTCGCCTCCACCCACAAAGTATAAAAATTACAGACTACGGCTATGTATTATCTCTATCTATGTGGTGAAAAAGGACTCCAAAATTTTGAACTGCTGACTCTTTTAACGAAGGTGGCCTTCAGTATTTATAGAGCTTCAGGGTGAAGAGCTTTTCTCTCAAATGATTGCACTGATGGGATGTCATTAAATCTCTGTCTGATGCGCCGATTAATTATCACAAAAAATTTGAGTGTACTTGCTACTGTATGTCGTTAACGACTTGTCAACTAAATTCGGATTCGACCGTCATCAACTTTCTGTCCCATCAAGATTTATTAAGCTTTCACCTTGATGCACAATCTCTATGCGGCCACCTTCTTGAATAGATCTTCGCGAACGCGTACGATCGCATAGCTTTGCGGTCGCAATCTTATAATGCGCTCGGATACTGAATTCCTATGATCGCAATTCTGCCTTGCGCCAACGCATTTTCCTGCACAAAATACGTAAATTAGCCGCTTTAATGTGATGGGTGCATGCAATCGCAATGTTCTCAACTTAATGCTTTTAGACACGATTTTACATATTTTTACCGTTGCAATCCTACATTTTTTTATATCTTTGCGTTGTAATAACGTGCATTTCTACCCGTTATCAGTAAGCATATCTGAGGCATTATCTATGGTATGAATCTTGAGTACTTCTATTTCACCTCTGTCACACACCACCCCAGATCACCCTCTTAGCCTAGAGAAGGGCGTGACTGCAGTAGTTATCAACCCTTAGGCTGACACTTACTCCCTAAAAAGTCTGATACCAAATACAAATTATATGCAACGGGATGGCTGTAGGCCCACAATTTATTAATTTAGAAACTTAATATGTTTAGAGTATTTACAACATTAGATTTAAAAGTCCCAAAACCCACAAACCCTAGTCCTTATATGAACAATAGTAACATGTGTACAATATTAACAGTAACCACCTAGCAAAACGGTTACAAGTCTTTTGGTCCTTTAGTGACAGAACAGATACTGAGTTGTCTTTAGAGAATTTGACCGCTACCTGAGGGGGAACAAAAATATTTGAAAACAGGGTGAGCTTATGCCCAGTGAGTGATCGAGAAAACATAGTAAATTCTCATGCATAATTTCATAAAATAGTTTTATCTGAAATATAAACTTTTGCAGCATAAATATTTTCCAAGCGTAATGTATATAAAACTGTTTTAAACATAAAACAGTAAAATCATTTCTCAAATCAAAGTACTGTATAACTGGTAAAATAATCCCAACACCAACTACTAGTCCAGAGAGAACCCTTTTGCTCAATCTCTGACTTTATTCACCTGTGGCCACACTAAGTACCTTCACACATTAGGTACTACTGCTCAGATACCTTTTCCTTGTACTTCAGTATTGAGCTACTAGGATACCTTCTCCAACGTACTTCAGTATCCCGTTGGCTTGGTACCTTCTCAAACGTACTTCAGTACCAATAGATACCTTCTCCTTGTACTTCAGTATCTAGTTGGGTGGATGCCTTCTCCTTGTACTTCGGCATCGCATTTTACCAAAACTATTTATAAACAACTTTCTCTTTAAAGCATGTACAGTATAACACATATACAACATAGCTTTAAAGATTGTAATGCATGCTGGATAAAATTAATACATATACATATGTAAATAGTTTTTCAACAATATGCATGCGTTCAAATCACAATTCAAACTTTCTTGGAAACCACTTTATAAAACTAGTAGGCATGAGAATTATTTTCACAAACATGCTTTCTGTAAACGTTTGCGATCAAAACAGTTTAAAAACGTTTTAGTTCAAAAACATTTTAGTCACTCACCTCAAACTCTTAGGAACTTTTCACTCTAGTAGCTCCTCGGGTCCCTTTTTCACCCCTAGAATCCAGATTCAACTTGCAACTTAGATTACTCATAGTTCCGAACCTTATTTGGAAATACTTACTTCTACAAACTTATTTTAAAATGTCTTAGAAATCTTACCCTAAACTTTCAGTTCATAATTTCTTGTAGTTTGGCCGGAATCTCAAAATCTTCAAGACTGGCTCAGACTGATTCGACAGTCTGACCCTTCTGCTTTCTTCTCTACCTCCAGCCCAGTTCCTTTGAGCCTTTTCCTCTGGCAGCCCTATTCTAATAACTAGACTTCCAGAGCTTTTAGATGGCTTTGGAATCACCCAAAACGCACGAGTATATTGGAAGATCTCCTCGTCCAAATTTGACATATTCCTCTGAACCCTCACTGCCCTCTACTTTCTCTACGAAATTTATGATTTTTTGTGTGATTTGAAAATAAAATCCCAACTCCCTATTTATAAGCGTTCAAATTGCTCGTGGGATTGACAGCATCTACTTGGCTGCATGGCTAAATGTTTAATCCTCCCTTTATCAACGTAAGCTGACTTCACCTTGGTTCAATGTGTTCTTCCTAAACGCATCCAACACAATTTCTTAGGGTTTAAGAATTTCTCTTAATCGGACACCTAGATTTTAATTGACATTTGCCCTTACGTCTTCAAGCTTTGTTTGTATTCAAATTAGGGTTTTTACATGCATAATCCACCCCAACGCGTCCAAATACATTGCCCAGAAACCTGCTCGACCGTTCAATGCATAGGCGAGGCGTGGGCGTGACGCTCAAATCGAACAAAGCAAGGCTAACACATAGGCACTCTCGCTCTTTCCGCTCTCGGTAGTGTCGCTCACTCCACTCTCGGCAGTGTCGGTCTTTCCCACTTTCTCGCCGGTCTCGCTCTCTCCGGCAATATCGCTGGTCAGCTCTCTCCAATCTTGCTCTCTCCCTCGCTCTCTCCAACTTTCTCTCCAACTTTTCTCTCCACTCCCGCTTTCTCCAGCTTTCTCGTTGGTCTCGCTTTCTCCCCTCTCGCTCTCTCCAGCTTTCTCGCTGGTCTCGCTTTCTCCCATCTTCTATCCAATCTCGCTCTCTCCCATTTCCTCTCCAATTTCGCTGGTCTCGATCTCAATGATCTCGCTCTCTCCCATTTCCTCTCCAATCTCGCTGGTCTCGATCTCAATGATCTCGCTCTCTCCATCTTTCTCTCCAAGTTTTCTCTCCAATCTTTAGCTACTGTGACAAATGTTCCCCGTATATATTTTTTTTTACCCGTTTACTCACCACTTAATGTTTTTACACGGATCTTCCATAATAATTTCAAAATAATATTTTCTATATTTTTCCATAATTCCTTACTCCGTACTTCACTAATTTTTCATACTTAGCCGTATTCTTCCCCGAATTTTCCAAACTCAATCTTCATATTATTCCACATTAATTCCATGTACTTAATTTCTATATTTATTCCACACTAGCTCAACCTACTTATTATTTTTCCCTAACTTTCCCAACTCAATTCCATATTTTTTTTCTTTTCAAATCCCCATTCTTTCTTCACATTTCATACTAACTTTCTCATCAACCTACTCAACTTATTTATACAAATTTAAATAGTGATACACAATTAAGTGGAAAATTAAGACAATTTAAATAAGAAAACACACTTAAGTGTAAAATTGGGATTCGGGGTTCACAACCTCTTTCTATAACTTCTCTAATGAAATGAAATTTGATATTAATATGTTTGGTGTGATTGTGGAATTGATGATTTTTGGATAGATGGATAGTACTATGATTATTACATGAAATTTGGGCAAAATTTTGTTTAATTCAAAATCGTTTAAAAATGCTTTTAACCATGATGCCTCTTTAATTGCCTCGACTAGGGCTATATATTCAACTTCTATTATTGATAGAGTTGTTACTGATTGAAGTGAGGCTTTCCAGCTTAGTATATTGCTTCCAATGAGGAATAGGTAACCACTTAGGGATCTCCTCTTGTCCAAGCCTCCAGCGAAGTTTGAATCAACATAACCATATAGGTTATGTTTGAAAGGATCATTAGCTTTGCAGTCTAGCCTAGCTTCTTTAGTGTATTTAAGATACCTCAAGATCCATTTTGGAAGGACATGTATATGTTGTCTAGGCTAGAGGCATAGGATAAATTAGGCCTTGTTGATATCATTAACTACATCAAGCTTCCTACAACCTTGTGTGTAGGGAATACTAGATAGCTTTGATGATATGTTTCATCTTTTTTCATGCAGTTTTGAGTTGAGAGCTTAAAGTGATGGTCTAAGGGAAGAGTGACTGGTTTAGCCTCCTTCACGTTAAATCTATGTAGAATTTTGTCACAGTAGCTGCTCTGATTTATGGATAAGGAAAAGGTTTTCTTGTCTCTGTGACTGTTGATTTTTATGCCAAGATTTTTCTTAAATTCTCCCAAATCTTTAACATCAAATTCCCTTTTGAGTAATGTCTTGACACTTCTTCGAGTTTCTTTTGAATTGGCTGCTAGAAGCATATCACTAACATATAATAACAAGTATACCCTTGTTTGCAGTTAGGTTTAATAGATTCGTTGTTGCCTACGATTTTCTAACTAAACAAAAGAAATATGTTCACCGATCCTAAATCTTATATCAAAAGAGTAGTACAAGCAATAAGTATGGGGTCGAATCCACGGGGAAACAATGAACTAGCTAGGACGATGAATGAATTCCATACAATAGGGGGGTTTGGTTTGGTTTGTGAAGATATTGAATTTAAAATAAATGTGTAAGGAATTAAACTTCGAACGAAATTAGATCATGCAATTGATTTGAAATAAATCGATAAAAGGCTCTTGGGAATACTTCGTTATGCTCAATTTCAATCATAGATGTTAAGCAACAGTGTTAATACTATGAACTCTGTAACCTATTAGTAGAACTAATAGCCCATTTAGCCGAATTTGAGGTTAATCAAATTGACCCTAAATTAATTTTGAACTTTTCCTTCTCAGCGAAATCTAAAAAATAAACTCACTCACATTAAGACTAGGGTGTTGGGTTGTATATCCTAAAACTCACAGTTTGTAAAGTTAAACATATTTTATTATCAATAAAGATGTTATTCAACATTTCTTCCATAAAGTTATTATTGAATCTATAAGTTACACTTATATAGTCTAAATCCAATAAACTAAGATCCATGGCAATTATATGAATACTTGAACTTTATGTGGAGACATAAAAGTGAATCAGGTTCGAGTAAATACTCAAAATGATCAATGTATACGAATAAGGTTGGGTACCTTATTCTGGTAATACTATTGGATGCGACTTACTCTACAGTTGTTACAAGTTACTGTAAAGGTACTAGAAACGAAGTGATTCTGATTCGTTCATGTATTAACATGAGGAGGGGGCATCTTATGCAATGAGTTTGCATAAGATCAGACCAAGAAATAAGTCATGCTTACTTTCTAACCAATATGCCACCCATTTCAAGGGTAAGATCGGGTAGATAGCTAGGGACATAGGGTGAAATAGGAATTCATGCCTACTCGTTTTAGGGATAGAAGAAAGGTTGTTCTCTTAAGTACTGAATCCAGGTCTTGAACAAGGGGCCCCACTCTCTTATTGACCTGAGAAGGATCTGATTTAGTGATTGGATCACAAACCAATTGTTCATTAGAGGATTAGTGGAACTTAAGGAGCAAGACATAATATCGGGGGTAAAGTAGCATATTGACCCAGCCATTATTACAAACAATCTATGAAGGGTCAACTTACTAATTATGGTTAAATCAAGTGGACACAAATATATCTACAGTAAGAAGAGTGCAACTATCGAGCTATATCTGTGTGACTTAATAGTTAACGAATATTGATTAATCTGGTCTAAAGAGTTTTAGCTAATTAATCTTAAATCATTGGGGTTCATGATCTGTAGGTCCATTAGGTCCCTTTACTAGCTAGTAAAACATGAACTCCTTGAATTAATAAATTGAGTGAATTTGGAATGATATCAATTTGAATTGTTCAAATTGAATTTCAATTTGAAAATGTTCAAATTGAAATTAGGGTTTGATTTTGAATAAGTTCAAATTCAAATTAGGATTTGTATAATTATATTTGATATAATTAAACGTTTAATTTATTGAAATTAAACGAAATTGGAGAGTTTATAATATTTAAATATTGATTTAAATATTAATTACATAAATAGGATTTATTAATTGGGTGTGTGATTAATTTAATATTTTATATTAAATTATTTAATTAATTAAAAATAAAATTAATTTTCAATTTCAATTCAATTTAAGAAATTGAATTTTGGTCTTTTAGATTTAATTAATTATGAATTGATTAAATCACATTTTAGTTAATTTTGGAATTGATTAAAATTTGAAATTGAAATCTTCGTTTGAGTGGGTTTTTCCCACATTTACACCAAGTAGGAGATGTTCCTCCCAAATTTACATACAAATCCCACTTCTTTATGAAGTTACTTCTGCATTGAGCTGAGTTTGAATGCTTGCATGCACTTTGTGTATAAAAGCTCTGATATTGAAGATTGAAGAGGTGAATTTCTGAGTTCTTTAGAAGACTGCTGCAAAAATTCATTTTGACCAAAACCTACACAAACACCCTTTACAAATTCACTCTAATTGGAGTTCCACCACTCAAATTCAAGGTTGAGAATAGTAGAGAAGATCTCTTGGTGGTTCACTACTGAATTGGAGCTGTAATCATGTGAAGAGTAGCTTGAAGTTGGGAGAATTCATCAAAGGTAAGTTCATAAGAAATCCCAAGCGTTCGTACAAAATTGTTTACAAACTATACGACATGAGACTTTAGGACACAAACCCCAACATCACCACCCATTAGGCTTTGTGCTCGATCTCAACCAGTAAGTGGCACGCCTATCATAAACAAACTTGAAGGGCATCATCCTGATGGGCGTTTTGTAAGTTGTCCTATATGCCCACATAGCATCGTCAAGGTGCGTGTTCCAATCATTTCTTTTAGAGTTAACGGTCTTTTCCAGAATACTCTTCACCTCTCAATTGGATATCTTAGTCTGGTTGTTCTTCTGAGGATGGTAAGGAGTGACCACTCGGTGATGGACATAATACTTCCTCAGAAACTCTTCGTGATTCGGTTACAGAAGTGGAAACCTTGGTCACTAATTATAGCACACATAATGCCAAACCTGAAAAATATGTCAGCCTTAAAAAATCCTGAAATAACAACAACATTGTTAGTCCTAGGGAGGATAGCCTCAACCCACTTTGACATATAATCGACTGCTAACAAAATGTACAGATATCCATAAGAAGAGGGAAAAAGCCCCTGACATAAAAAACTTCTCAGACAAGAATAAAGTTTAACCACATTTCATTCCTCCTAGAAAGTGATCCTGAATTCTAACACTTCTCACAAGATTTACATTATTCATAATGTCAACAAATAGAAAGTTCCAAAATAAACCACTATTTAAGACCTTCTTAGCAATTCTCTTAGGCCTAAAATGCCCACCACATGCTAGTTCATGACAAAATGATAGTACTGACTTAAATTCTTCATCTAGAACACACCTTCTAATGATTTGGACAGAGAAAATCTTCTAAAGGTAAGATGGGTCCCAAATGAAGTATTTAGAGCCATTATGCAGTTTAGCTCTCCTAAAAGCAAGCATATCGTGAGGGAATTTTCCAGTAGGTGGCCAACAAGTAACACCAACGGCCACACCATGCACCAATGCATGGCCTAAGTGTCTGTCTAGCCACTCACCATTGTAATGTTACATAGCCCATGCGCTCAATGCTCAGTGCACATGCCTGCTTAGCCTAACTCACGCCTGCAGCCCCCTCACACATAACCTAACACCTTTACTTGCATAGGGCCTTACGTTAATCAACCTTTATGCGCACACTGCCTTCTAAGCATCCAAGCCTTCAACACACGGCTACACAACGCATCAAACACTCCCCACATAGTTCATCGCATGGCCCATCCACTTGTGCGTGTGCCAACCCTTGAGCTGTCTGCTTGTTTAATCTAAGCAGCTGCCTATTTGTTCAAAATTTCTAGATTCAACTTATAATTCAAATAACTCATTTTTCAAGCCTTTTCTCATAAAATTTCCTTCTACTAACTTGTTCAAAGTTGTCTTAAAATGCTTACCTTAAAGTTTAAGCTGAGAATTCCTTATGAATTATCCAAAAACATCAAATATTCAACACTGGCCCAAATTTATCCGAGAGCTCAACCTTCTTGCAAACTCTTCAATTCCAAGCTAAACTCCTTTGGAGTTTCCTTCTGGCAGCCCTATCTCATCAACTAGACTCACTCAAATTTTAGATGGCTTTTGATTCCCTCAAAATCATGAGTAAATCGCTTAAACCATGCATTTGAAGTCAACTTTCCCTTTATATACTCAAGTTCGCATGCTGTCATTTAATTACCAAGTTGCCACCTCATCCACTAATTGAGGTTAACTCATCTAATCATGACAACTAGCCACTTAAATGGTGGTTAAGCTGAACACCTTCCCTTGGTCATCAATGCAAGGTTACTTATTACCAGCATCCTCAATGCAAGGCTCATATCCAATGTCATCGCATGCTACCCCTTGGCCGCATGCCCCCTCGGATAGTGCATGTCTTGGCATGCCTTGTGCCCAACTGATAACTTGTAGAAATACAAGTTATTTTTGCTCTTAAGTTGGAACAACTAAGGTTTTTAATGATAAATTCTCCCCATTTTTATTAGAAACGCATGGAATTACTCAAACATTAGTAAACTCATGCAAAAGAAGTTTTATTACTAAATACTGCAGCGCTAATGCATTGTATTGCAGGATCTCTACAGAAAGCTAACGCATAATCAAGAAGTGCTGCAGGGAAAGCTCTAACGCATAGGCCATGCATCGGAGGGAATTCAACGTCGAGAAGATATATTGATCCAGGCTGATTGTGTCACATCACCATTTGCAGTATGGGCATCTGTAGCAGGCGGCGTCTGAAAAGCTTCCGAGAGTCAGGCGGCTGACCAGGGCATGGACTTTAATGCTGCCCATTCACCAAGTGGATATGACCAATGCCTATAAATAGATGAAGTCCCTCCAGAGTTATACAGTTAGATAGTTAGACAGTACATAGAAATTTATCGAGACTCTCATTCTCTGTATAGCGTAGTCGTAATTTTAGTTCTTTAGAAGCTGTGTTGTGGTGCCAAGACGATCAGAAGGGTTGAAAACGAGCATCACTGCCGGTCAGAAACCGGAGGAAGCCAAGCTTGAGAAAGACACTTCGTCCAACTCCTATACAAGTGATTGTACACAACAGAATTGAGCCAAAGAGATACAAGAGATTGTACTCTGCGGCTTGACTTAGTTCCTTTCATCTCATTTATTGCTTTCATTTCATTTGATTGAATATTGCTTTTGTAAAGACAATTTGCTTCTTTATAAAATTCATATATTTGATCCATCACATTTTGCCATTGTTTATTTCTTGTTTATGTTGAATGCATTTATACTTTATGCAAAACTTCATTTCAACGCTTAAGCCAACTTGATCAATTGGTAAATACATCTTTAACTTAGGTTGTTCGAGAGAATAACTAAGCCGCATCAAGTAGGATGCCTAGTACATCTAGAGATAGACTTACTGGTGTCTATTGCATTCTGTGTTAGACGCATGCATCCTAAAGATAGGTTTTATATGTTATTCATATTGAGAAGTTTTGAATAAAGTTTAACGCATAAACAAAGATAAGCAAATCATCTCATCTCACCCACATCACATTCTGGTTTGTGTACACTCATCTTAGACTGACGCATATCACTTACATTAAAATCCATTTTTGCATGATCCATTTAATCACTACTAAACTCTTTTGTATCTTCTTGCACAGGCACAACACTTTAGTGTAAATAACATATTTTTCTCATATATTTAGGAAAGCCCCTACAATAGCTACAACAAGGTCTGCATTTGTTTAACTGAATCCCTGAGTTCGACCCTGGACTTACCAGGAACCTAAATTAGATTTATACTTGGGTATGGTTTAGGAAAACTTGAACGTCAATAGAAAGAGTGTTGTGCATTCTATTGCATACATCTTTAACGCACCAACGCGTTACAATTACTAACGCATCAAAGCATCAACGCATCACTTATACTTAGAACTTATTTTCCAATTTATTTTATACAATACACTTCCAACTCGAATCACGATAGCAACGAACAAGTTTTTGGCGCTATTGTCGGGGATTCAGAAACAAAACTAACTAGAAATTTCATTTGTATCTATTGTAGGAACACTTCGATCGAGGGAGTATTATAAGCTAAGCCTAATCTTGTGAACGTTTATGAGCAAGTAGAGCACTTCTGAACTCATATACGACCCCGAGATTGAAAGGACCTTCCAATGTAGAAATCGATCGAATCGTCGTCGAAGGTTGAGGCAGCAATTTCTCAGACAATAGAACAGGCAACGAGCAATGGCAGAAGAATAGGAAAATCAGAATTTAGCTCAACAACTAGCTCATCCTGCATAAAATCCAATCCTAATGGCGAACAACAGCACGCGTCCCATGAGGGAGTATGCGTCCTTTATACTGTATGATTGCTTTCCAGGAATCATATACCCAACGCCAGACGGGATGAGGTTCGAGATGAAATCTGTAATGCTCCAAATGCTCAAGACTGCTGGACAATTTAGGGGTGATCGTGGTGAAGATCCTCATGCCCACATGAAGCGTTTCCTAGAAACGTGTAACTCATTTGTGATTCCTGGAATCATCCCAGAGGCGATCAGGCTGTCTTTGTTCCCTATTCTTTGCATGATGACATGGTAAGCTCACTAGAGCCTGGTGAAATCACCACCTAGGAGAAGTTGGTGGAGAAATATATGTAAAAATACTTCCCACCTACCACCAACGCGAGGAGGCGTCGAGAGATTATGAACTTTGAACAAGAAGAAGCTGAGACCTTAAGCGCCGCATGGAAGCGTTTTAAGGGACTGGTAAAAAGTTTCCCGAACCATGGACTACTACTAACTATTCAAATGGAGACTTTTTATGGTGGATTGAATAGAACATCGCAGATGGCAGCAGACGCAGCAGCGGCTGGTGGAATTATGGATAAATCTTACTCTGAAGCTAAGGAGATATTAGACCGCATTGCTAAACACAACATGGAATGGGTGGACGATACGTATGATGGAAAAGCTGACAGGAAGAAGAAATCTCAGAATGTTAATTCTATCAATTCCAACGCAATAGCCACACTTTCTGCGCAAGTGGCTACGATGACCAGCCTTTTGCAGAACATAACGCTAGGAAACGCATTAAATCAGCAGAAGGTGAATCATGTGGAAGCGTTTGGGTAGCCCATGGTTAGCTATGTGGGCTGTGGAGATCCTCACTCCTATGCGGATTGCCCACAAAATCCCCAGTCAGTATGTTTCATTAAAAACAACCCATTTTCGAATACATATAATCCTGGATGGAGAAACCATCCAAATTTTTCTTGGACAGGAGGAAATCATAAGAAGCATCACCCAGGGGCGAACCAAGAGCAAAGGAATGGACCGCCGCCTGCATTTCAACAAATGCATCAGCCACACCAACAACCCTTTAATAGAGGAGGACAGGCGTCGAGCTCAGGATCTCCGCTTGAGAACCTATTGAAGGAATACATAGCCCAGATTGATGCGTTGCTGAAAAGGCAGGCGTTATCTATCAGAAACCTAGAAATACAGGTAGGGCAGATAGAGAATGAATTGAAAAGCAGACAGCCTAGAGTTCTACCTAGCAACACTGAAACACCTGGGAACAACAATGGAAAGGAGCAATGTCACGCGGTGACATTGTGAAGTGGAAGAGCTCTTGAAAAAAGAAGAATGAATCCAAGAAACAGCAGTCCTTCAAAAGAACGCATCACATGTTCAATGGATCAAGAAGAAAGAACGCTTGAAACCACAAGCCATTCAAAACCCAGTACGTCTAACGCGGGAAAACATGCAGTGCCGCTAGACGCACCATTCCCTAGACGTCTGATGAAAAAGAATGATGAACAACAATTCAAGCGCTTTCTTGAGCCCCTGAGGCAATTTCATATCAACATTCCACTTATAGAAGCCCTGGAGCAGATACCAAAATATGTCAAATTTTTTAAGGACATTTTGACAAAGAAAAAAAGAGACAGCGAGACAGAAGTAATTGCGCTAACGCAGGAGTGCAACGCTTTAGTAAGAAACAACCTATCTAAGAAATAGAAGAACCCTGGGAGCTTCACAGTTCCTTGCTCGATAGGAGGATTGGATGTGGGTCATGCATTGTGCGATTTGGGAGCTAGCATTAATCTCATGCCACTCTCAATCTTTAAGAAATTGGGAATTGGCGAAGCACAATCCACTTTTGTTACTCTTCAGCTCGCTAACAGAATGATTAAGTACCCTGAAGGAAAGATTGAAGATGTTCTAGTAAAGGTTGACAACTTCATATTCCTAGCAGACTGTATTATCTTGGATGTACCAATTATCCTTGGACGCCCCTTCTTAGCTATTGGGAAAGTTTTAATTGACGTGCATAAAGGAGAATTAACTATGCGCGTGGATGATCAAGAGGTGAAGTTTAATGTGTTAAACGCATTAAAGTTCCTAGATAGTGAAGATTGTCAACTAAACAATATAGAGTTGCCTGAAGAAGAGACCCATGTATGTGAGGTCCTTGCATTGGAGGAGAACCTGAAAGAACTAGAGCCGCCAAGTCTTAGTGAGCGGTAGACAAAACCAACGCGTCCATCACTTGAGGAACCACCAGAACTCGAGTTGAAATCATTACCTTTTTTCAGGGAAGTTAAAATCTAGGTGGTTAGGTCCCTTCATCATTAAAACAGTCTTTCCATATGGAGCAGTGGAAGTAACACGGGAAGATGGCACCAACGCATTCCAGGTAAATGGCCAACGAGTGAAGCCATACTTTAAAGATGAACTGGAACGTCAAAAGTCATCTCTCGCACTACGCGAAGCCAGCTGAGGCCCGCGTCGAAGCATCCCTGCGTTCACATCGCCATACATTACAGGGATGCTTCCTCTATCCTTGTCTTTTTTTGTATTCTGTATTTTACAATGTGTTTGAGTTTGTTGGCTTGTTTGTTTGTCTATGTTTTTAAGATTGATTGTTCTTTGTTTCTGACATCATAAGTTAGAAATTTCACTTGTTTTTCTTTTAAAAGTTGTGTACAATTGGAATGGGAATAACGGACACATCAGACTCAAGTCTAACGCATGGCCCAGTTGAAGAGACGTGTCTTGAAAATACAAAGCACCCGAGTACTGAGAAACCCAAGACGTCCCTTCAACTTCGCATTTATTACAGACGTCAGGTGCCACCTAATGTCAGCCCACAATTGTTGGATCGATATGGCAACCCTAGAGGGGGGGTGAATAGGGTTTAATCAAACTTTTTTTTTTCTAAATTAACCCAATTAAACTAATTAATACACTTTTTATAAATAATAAGAAAAATTCAAATTATGCAACAAATATGATGACAAAAAATGTGATAATTTAATTCTATCAAATTTTAGCAAATAAATAAGAACAAACTAAAACATACAATAAATTGCTTAAATTAATTACAAAAATAAAAAAGGAAAGAGTTAGAGAAGAAGACACCATAACTTTTATAGTGGTTCGGTCAAACTCGACCTACTCCACTCCCCAAGCGCCTCTTGGGAATTTGAATAAAATCTTTCCAAATCTTTCCACGGATTAAAGCCCAACCGTTACACCACCGCTCTTTTTACGGGTTCAAGAGCAAACCCAATCCTTTCCATGGTTTAGGATCAAACCGTTACAAATGTTGGAATTTTTAAAGAACACAATACAACTCTCACTAGAGTGGATTTACAAGTTTAAGCACTCAACAAGTTTATCCTCACAATACAATAACACTCTCTCAAGAATAAGATGAAAAGAAAAAAATTGGGAACTTAGAGAGAGCAACAATAGAACTTTTGAGTTTTGGAGGATTATGAAATGTAAAATTTGTTGGTTTTTAAAATTTGGAGAGGAAGATGGTTTATATAGAGATGGAAAATTTTTTAGAAAATACAATTAATTTGGACCATTGGATTTTGGAAAAGAAAAATCAATGGTGGAGATTTTAAACTAAACTAGTCGTTAGATATAAACAAAATATAATATTAAATTTCTTTTCTTTTGAAATTCATTTTCTTTTTAAAATTAATCCAAAAAATTTAAAAACATACCATGTGTCAAAAACTAGCCGTTAGACACAAACATAAAATAATATTAAATTCATTTTCCTTTTAATTCATTTTTTTTTAAATCCATTCTCTTTAAAGTCAATCCAAAAATAAAAAACATACCATGTGTAAAAAACTAGCCTTAGACATAAACATAAAATAATATTAAATTTATTTTCCTTTTAAATTTATTTTAAATTTCAATTTTTTTATTTTAAATCAATCCAAAAATCAAAAGTCCATCATATGTTAATCTCTTAATGATCCACCATTCAAGCAATATGCTGCCACATGCCTACATGTAAATGGTCTGGTTATGTCACGTCATCCACCACGGTATTTTCTCTATAGATTTGTTTCGGTCATATCGTCTTCGTTTTAGCTCCGATTTGAGTGACTCAAGAGGTGTTGGAATCGTTGTTCCGAGCTCTACGCTATGGACATATTAAAACACTAATATTTTCAGCAATTAAAAATTGAGTTTGTTATCATCAAAACATTGATTAATTAATTAATTTGAGATTAAGGGCCAAAAAGCCAACAATCTCCCCCTTTTTTATGAGAAAAAACCATTCAAGAAAAATAGCTTGAAATACATGTAAACCATGTGTAGCACATAATAAAATTTAACATATCACCATAAAGATCATTCTTGAAATTCACTAAAAAAAAAAATAAATTCTCCCCCAAATTAATACAATCGAAATCATAACAAATTTATAGCATATTTTTCTTAACCTTCTCCCCCTTTGGAATCATAAAAAAGAATAATTAAGAAAAATTTAGAACTACATAAATGTTTCCCTTAAAAACATGAATATAAATTTAGCACAACTCCCCCTAAGAATATTAACACATGCTTTCCATATCTCCCCCTATCAAAATGCCTTCTAAAAGATTTAACAAGTAAAATTATAAAATCAAGAGGCATCACGATGAATAATACTGATCTCAAGCCTATTTTTGCAAAAGTTTTCTTCATTTAAATGCTTGATAAAAATATCCGCTAATTGCCTACAAATTCAAGAGTAATATTATCATTTTGCACATGCTCTCTAATAAAGTGATGCCTAATATCAATATGCTTAGTCCTGGAATGATGTATAGGATTTTTAGTCAAATTAATAGCACTAGTATTATCACAAAATATAGGCACATTATCAAACTTTAATCCAAAATCACAAAGAGTTTGTTTCATCCAAAGAATTTGAGTACAACAATTAGCAACTGCAATATATTCCGCTTTGGTAGTGGATAAGGCAATCAAATTTTTCTTTTTACTAAACCAAGAAACTAAGAAACTACCAAGAAATTGACAAGTCCCACTAGTACTCTTACGGTCAAGTAAACTACCCGTAAAATCCGCATCGGAATATCCTACCAAATTAAATTCAACATTTCTAGGATACCATAAGCCTAAATCAATAGTACCAAGCAAATATTTAAAAATTCTTTTAACGGCACGTAAATGTGATTCCTTAGGACAAGATTGAAATCTAGCACAAAGACATACACTAAACATAATATCGGGTCTACTAGCGGTTAAATAAAGTAAAGATCCAATCATACCTCTATAAGTTTTTATATCCACACACTTACCTTTTTCATCCTTGTCAAGCTTAGTGGATGTGCTCGTAGGAGTTTTTGCAATTTTACCTTCATTGAATTTGAACCTTTTGAGCAAATCCCTTGTCTATTTTTCTTGACTTATGAAAATACCATCCTTGAGTTGTTTGATTTGGAGTCCAAGGAAGAATCTAAGTTCTCCCATCATACTCATCTCAAATTCACTATGTATACACTTAGAAAATTCTTCACATAAAGATGGATTAGTAGAACCAAAAATAATATCATCCACATATATTTATACTAAAAGCATATCATTTTCTTTCGTCTTAATAAAAAGAGTAGTATCAATTTTGCCCATTTTAAATCCATTCTCAAGCAAGAAATTACTAAGTCTATCATACCAAGCTCTTGGAGCTTGTTTTAAGCCATAAAGAGCCTTTTTCAACTTATAGACATGATTAGAAAAATCAAAACTTTCAAACCCCGGAGGTTGTTCTACATAAACTTCCTCCATGATATAACCATTTAAAAATGCACTTTTCACATCCATTTGATACAAAATGAAATTCTTATAAGAAGCAAAAGCAAGCAACATTCTAATAGTTTCTAATCTAGTAACGGGTGCAAAAGTTTCTTCATAATCTATTCCTTCTTCTTGACAATAACCTTGAGCTACAAGTCTAGCTTTATTTCTAATGATATTTTCATTTTCATCCATTTTATTTCTAAAGACTCATTTAGTTCTAATTATAGAAGCATGAGAGGGCCTAGGGACTAACTCCCAAACTTTATTCCTTTCAAATTGATTTAATTCTTCTTGCATAGCTAAAATCCAAAATTCATCATTTTCGGCATCTTTAAAACTTTTTGGTTCAATTTGAGAAACAAAAGAAAGATTATTAAACATATTAAGATTGGAACGAGTTTTCACACCTTGTTCGGGATCACCAAGAATTAATTCTTTAAGATGGGAAGGAGCATACCTCCACTCTTTAGGCATGGATGAAGAACCAACTTCGTTCTTTTCGATTAAGCTCACCTATTGCTTACTTGAAACAATTTCCTTGCCTTTGTCACTAACAAGTAAATCTCCAAAATTTCCTTCTAAAACATCACTATAAATAGGCTCATTAGAAATAACATTGCAAGATTCATCAAATACTACATGCATAGATTCCTCAATTACTAAAGTTCTTTTATTGAAAACTCTATAAGCTTTACTAGTAGAGGAATAGCCAAGGAAAATACCAACATCTGTCTTAGAATCAAAATTTCCAACTTTTTATCAAACACAACTCTAAAGCCTTTATCACACAATTGACTGATACTAAGTAAATCATGCTTCAAACCATCAACCAAAAGTATATTTTCAATTAAAATAGAAGATTCATTACCTATACTACCTTTACCAATTATTTTACCTTTCTTGTTGTCACCAAAGGTCACAATGTAACAACCCAGATTTGTACGCATACACTACAGGAAATTAAATATTGAAATTTATTGGATGATAAATATAAATACCCTAATCTTAATTTAGGAAACAGAGAAATAATTAAAATAATAATAATAATAATAATAATAATAATAATAATAATAATAAATAAATAAATAAATAAATAAAAATAAAAGAAAATAAAAATAAAAGAAAATTGGAAAGAATGAAGGTGGAGAGAGCGAGACTCTAATTGAATGATAAATAAATAAATAAATAAAAGAAAATTGGAGAGCAAGAGTGGAGAAAGCGGGATTCCCAGCGAGAAAGCTGGAGAGAGCGAGATTCCTATGAGAAAGCTGGAGAGAGCGAGATTCTGAGAGCAGAGTGAGCGAGATTTGGATAGAAGCGCGAATTATGCGTTGAATTTGGCCACGATTTTATAGATTATACATAGAAAAACCCAAAAATTGAATACAAATAAAGAATGATGACGTAAGGGCAAACGTTAGCCAAGATTAGGTGTCTTATTGAGAGGAATCCTTAAACCCTAAGTAATTTTAAAGAAGCCACCTATACGATGATTTGTCACACTGAGAAGAGCTGAAAACTACTATAAATAGGACCCTTTGCCTAAAGATTTAACCCATTCTCAAACAAATCTCAGTAACAAAGAATCGCGTGAAAGAGTAAGTGTGAGTGAGGAACTTTTGTGAGGTTAAAAGAGAAAAGCTCGGGTAAGGTGCTGCCCAAATTTCTACCCAAATTTCCTTCTAGTTTAAAAAGGGAAAGCTCTACTGATCAAATCATAAAGAATAATAAGGAATAACTAGATCACGGTAAGTAGTTTATCTCACCTTCTCTGTAAGTGTTCTATGGTAGTGTACCTTTATTATGTTGCATGATTATGTTAATTGTTATATTGCATTACATGTTTAGAACACGTTTCTCTACAAGGGACCCCATGCATTATGTTTGTTCACGATTATGTTAAAATCAAGTTTTAATTAGGTGTAAGTTATGCTTTCAGTCTAATCTTACGTTTATGTTAATGGTTGATGTTGGATGCGACTCTGGCCCTATTGACTGCATGACCCGCTAATCATCAGATGGGTTAGGTTCCGCTTAAGTCCTCATCTTCCTATCAGGGCGGAGAAATTTGTGTTTCCAGGCTGGCAGGGCATGTATGGTTGCACCCCTCCAGGCCTAATCTTATGTTATGTTTATGCTAGGGACTAGCAGGGTATGTATGGTTGCACCCTTCTAGTCCAATATTACGTTTATGCAAATAGTTGATGTTGGATGCGACTCTGGCTCTACTGATTGCATGACCCGCTAATCATCAGATGAGTTAGTTTTCGCTTAGGTCCTCATCTTCCTATCAGGGCGTAGAGATTTATGTTGGAAGCATAACCGACCACCACATGTTATTATACATTTTCGGTCCCGATCATATGTTTTCATGACATGTTGCTTGTGATTGTGCATTTGGTCACTACCCTACGTGAGAACTACTTACTGGGTATACTATATACTCATCCTATATTTTTACAGACTTTGTAGGTAAGAACACAGCGTAGATGGCAGAATTGGACGTTGCTCAAATGGCCAACCATCAAACTCACTATTATAGGCATATGCATTTAGTACCACCACGCTAATGTTTTATGGATCCTGATGTTTTGATAAATAAACTTTTTATATAGTTTTTCTATCTAATTAATAAAATTTAGATATGTTCTTTGAAATTTCAACCAAAACTCATCTCATGATAGAAAAGTCTAAGTATGCATGTCGTAGCGGTCGGATCATAATGTGTAAGGATTTGGTCGTTACACACAAGACCTCCATCCTTTATGGAGAGAGAGACAAACTTGGATGGGTCTCCCGTCATGTGCCTTGAGCAACCACTATCCAAGTACCACTTGTTTTTCTTAGAGGCTTTCAAACAAACCTACAAACACAAATGTTCAAGTTTGATTCTTTGGTACCCACACTTGTTTGGGTCCTAGATGGTTAGCATTGACAAACTTGGGAATCCATTTCATTTTTGCATAGACATTTAAGGCATTGGATTTAGACAAGTAACAAGAATAAGTTGTATGTCCAAACTTGCCACATGCGAAACAACATTATGCAAAGATTTATCTCTTACAACAAATTTATGCATTCTACTTTTCTTGGAGAAATTATTCCTTGGAGCATTGTGAAACTTTGCCCTTTGAGAAAATTTTTTTCTTGGAGAAGTAGTATGAGCATTTTACAATTTAAAACACTTAGGTCTAATATGGCCTTCAACGCCACAATAATGACATATAGGCACAAAGTTAGATTTAACACGCTTAGACACAACCTTAGGCATATTAAGCTTAGGCATATTATGAGATGCTTTAACAAAGATAGTTTTAGAACTTGAAGGAGTAGAACATTCATCAATATAGCCTAAACCTCTTTTATCACCAAAAGGCTTGCCTACTTCAATTATATTGTCTAATCTTTGAGCACCTATTGTCAACTTTTTAATAGATTCTTTAGCCTTATCAAGTTCTTGCAAAGCACTAAATTCCTTTTCTTTGAATAATTTAATCAAATTATCTTTTTCACAACTATCATGCTCAAGAAATTTAACTTTGTCAAGCAAGGCATTTTTCTCATCACAATCAAAAGCATGCTTGTCACAAGAGATATTCCTTTCATCAATATGCATAGCATCATGCTCATCTCTTTTAAGCAAGCAATTTCTTCAAGTAAAGATTTATTTTTACTAGATAAAACATTGTATTTCTTTTTAAGCACAACATACTTAGAACTAAGTTTTTCTAAATCATTTTGCGTATTTTTAAAAGCTTCGAACAATTCATTATAAGAAAGAGGTTATAGAGTTACCTCATCATTTTGTTCATCCTCTTTGTCACTATGAGCCATGAAGCAAAAATTGGCCACTTCTTCGTTATCACTCCCAGTTTTTCTTTCATCGCTATCATCCCAAGTAGCTTTCATTGTTTTCTTCTTGGATTTCTTGGATGATTTGAGAAAAGGACAATCGGTTCTAATATGACCCGGCTTCTTACATTCATAGCATATTACCTCATCCTTTTTACTCTTTTCACCTTTTGACTTTTTTTGGTTGGAGAGATGCTTCTTGAATTGCTTCTTTCTCTTGATGAAGTTATTATACTTATGTGAAAGATAGGCAACGTCATCTTCATCAAGGTCATCTTCATCTCGACTTCTAAAGAGATGGTCTTTAAAGCTATACTCTTTTCTTTCTTTTTCTTCTCATCCTCCATGTTTTTCTTGATCTTTATCTCATGCATCAACAACGAGCCCATGAGTTCATCAATGGAGAGAGATTTGAGATCCTTTACCTCTTGAATGGCGGTGTCTTTAGGCTCCCATTGTTTAGGCAAAGACCACAATAGCTTCTTTATCTTCTCAAGATTTGATTACTTTTTCCCAAGTCCTTCTAAAGCATTGACAATGTTAGTAAATCTAATAAACATATCGGAAATAGCTTCATTTTCATCAATTTTAAACATTTCATATTGATGAACTAACATGTCAATCTTTGTTTCTTTTACTTGACTAGTTCCTTCATGAGTAATTTCTAATTTATCCCATATCTCTTTAGCGGTTTTGCAAATAGACACTCTATTATACTCAACTTCATTCAAAGCACAAAATAAGCAATTAATAGCTTTGGCATTTAAAGAGCATGTTTCTTTTCATTTATTGACTATTCTTCCTTAGGTTTTATAGTGCTAACACCATCAACATCTTTTGTTGGAATTTTAAAACCTTCCTCAACAATATCCCATAAATCATAATCAATAGAAAGCAAGAAAAATCTCATTCTATTTTTCCAATAACTATAATTAGTACCATTAAAGAAAGGAGGCTTTGTAATAGATTGACTATCGGTAAAAGGGATAAAACCTAAAGTTGCCATAGCTAAAAAACAATTAAGTTTATCAAGAAATAAATATTTCAAGAAGAGCAACCCGCTCTGATACCAATTGTTGGATCGATATGGCAACCCTAGAGGGGTGAATAGGGTTTAATTAAACTTTTTTTCTAAATTAACCCAATTAAACTAATTAATACACTTTTTATAAATAATAAGAAAAATTCAAATTATGCAACAAATAAGATGACAAAAAATGTGATAATTTAATTCTATCAAATTTTAGCAAATAAATAAGAACAAACTAAAACATACAATAAATTGCTTAAATTAATTGCAAAAATAAAAAGGAAAGAGTTAGAGAAGAAGACACCGTAATTTTTATAGTGGTTCGGTCAAACTCGACCTACTCCACTCCCCAAGCGCCTCTTGGGAATTTGAATAAAATCTTTCCGACTCTTTCCACGGATTAGAGCCCAACCGTTACACCACCGCTCCTTTTACGGGTTCAAGAGCAAACCCGATCCTTTCCACGGTTTAGGATCAAACCGTTACAAATGTTGGAATTTTTGAAGAACACAATACAACTCTCACTAGAGTGGATTTACAAGTTTAAGCACTCAACAAGTTTATCCTCACAATACAATAACACTCTCTCAAGAATAAGATGAAAAGAAAACAATTGGGAACTTAGAGAGAGAAACAATGGAACGTTTGAGTTTTGGAGGATTATGAAATGTAAAATTTGTTGGTTTTTAAAATTTGGAGAGGAAGATGGTTTATATAGAGATGGAAAAATTTTTAGAAACCACAATTAATTTGGACCATTGGATTTTGGAAAAGAAATATCAATGGTGGAGATTTTAAACTAAACTAGTCGTTAGATACAAAAAAAATATAATATTAAATTCCTTTTCTTTTGAATTTATTTTCTTTTTAAAATTAATCCAAAAAATTAAAAAAACATACCATGTGTCAAAAACTAGCCATTAGACACAAACATAAAATAATATTAAATTCATTTTGCTTTTAATTCATTTTCTTTTTAAATCCATTCTTTTTAAAGTCAATCCAAAAATAAAAAACATACCATGTGTAAAAAACTAGCCTTAGACATAAACATAAAATAATATTAAATTTATTTTCCTTTTAAATTTATTTTAAATTTCAATTTTTTTATTTTAAATCAATCCAAAAATCAAAAGTCCATCATATGTTAATCTCTTAATGATCCACCATTCAAGCAATATGCTGCCACATGCCTACATGTAAATGGTCTGGTTATGCCACGTCATCCACCACGGTATTTTCTCTATAGACTTGTTTTGGTCATATCGTTTTCGCTTTAGCTCCGATTTGAGTGATTCAAGAGGTGTTGTAATCGTTGTTTCGAACTCTACGCTATGGACATATTAAAACACTAATATTTTCAGTAATTAAAAATTGAGTTTGTTATCATCAAAACATTGATTAATTAATTAATTAAATTAATTAATTTGACATTAAGGGCCAAAAAGCCAACAACTATCTCTCTCTCTCAGCCTATAAAAAGATTCAAACGCTTCGATTTCATTCTTCCTCATTTCCCTCTCGAGCCATCTCTGAAATGAAAAAGAAAAAAACCCTAGCCTCCCCATTTTTTTCCTCATCGTTGATCTACTCCAGTAACTCTCTGGCCACAATGTCGTCTGCATCAGATAGTTAACCAAACCATGAGCTTCGGGAACGACTCGCCGGTAAGTTCCTACTCTTCCTCGTCTGTTTCGATTTCACCTCCCCCGAGCCCTAGCAAAATCTCCAAAGCCCTTGTCCAAACCAAACCCACGCATGGCGGAGCAACCTCCTCTTTCCAGCGGCCATCTCGGTCGAAACCTTCCATAACACCCACGAAACCTCCATCTAAGACCACTAAAGCCATTGCAACCCTTCATTCCAAAACTCTTCAACCAAAAACCAAAACTACCCCTAAGCCAAAGCCTAATACACCTTTGAAACCAAGGCAGCGTCCATCATCTACGGCTACCAGTAAGCCCTATACCAAGCCTGGCCCACCACCATTCTTTCCTAACATAACTCTGATGGGTGCAACACATGACCCACTTCCAGCCTACCTTCACAATGCACCATCACTAGCCGTTCATCCACCGCCCCCACTTTCTATCCAGCCCCAAGCCACCATTTATCCAGTCGACTCAGACGTGTCAAGCCAATCGCCGCGTTCACCCATCGTCATATCCTCCCCTAGGTCGCCTCATACTCCATCAGGCACCCCTCCACTTACTCCACCCAGACTCCCCCTCTGACAGTCCTGCGTCAGAGCGCAACCCTGAAGAGTTGGCGGAATTGGCTCGACTAGAAGAGCAGGAAGTTTTTAGTGCTATTTTGGTGAGTCTCAATCAAAGCCAAGAGGAAGAGCAAGTGATGTGTTCAGACCCACCTAACGCATCACTTGAATTGGACGAAGCGGAGCGGTACGCTATGATGCTTGAAGAAGAATTAGAAGAAGAAGAGGGAGAAGAAGAAAAGAGAATTGGCCCAGACGCATCTCAATCACGCCAACCCAATGCGAATGAAGGGCCCTTAAAATCAAAGAAAGTAACAAGGAAAAGAAAATTAATATTGGAAGAAGAAGATGAGCAATCAGCATCCGATCTTGAGGATGCAATGCGTAGGAGTTGCTCAAGGCACGACACGTTAGAGAAGGACTTGGAAGACTATCAGCCTGCAAGGCAAGGGCGAAAGAAGACAGCTCTCCAAAGGGAATTGGAGAATGAATTGAGAAAGCTAGCTAGGGAAGCCAAAGAGCACGCGGCAGGAAAACGCAAGGTAACCAACGCGTTACCTAAGAAGATCTCGAGAAGAAAGCGTCAATTCAGTGTTATACTTGTAGAAAAAGGATTCTTTCCCGAGTGTCACCCACTGCCAGTATACATAATAGAAACAATAAACACAATGGGCTGGAGCCAATTCTACGTTAGGCACACACGGATTTGGCCCAACCTCGTCCGCATGTTCTATAGCAGCAAATTTGACATGGAGAAGAACCCAACCTTCGTTGATGGGGTATTAGTGCATTTCTCAGCCGACAAGATCAACGAAGTGTTCAACATCGATAGTAATTCAGATGCGGAAGGTAATCGCATCTTGAAGCAGCCAACGCCAAGCCAACTGAAAGATGCATTAAGAACGGTAGCCAAACCTGTAAGCAAGTGGCAAACATCTAGAAACGGAGCAAAGATGCTAGCTTCCAGGAACTTAACCCCAGATGCAAACCTATGGTACTATCTGATCAAAAGAAGCATCATGCTTACAACGCATGATGAAACACTATCAAAGGAACGTGTCCTGGCTACCTATTGTGTCATGCAGTGCATCCCTTTAGACATTGGAAGAATAATAAGGGATCAGATCAAGGCCTTCAAGACTAAGACACAAGGGTAAATCTACTTCCCATGGCTGATCTATCCACTATGTGAACGTGGGGGCATCCCTCTGGGGATGATCATGAAGAGATCGATGGTTTGATAGATATCAAGTTAGTAAGGCGTTCACTTCACAGTTTGCCGCATCAACCTGCCTTACCTACCAAAGAAGTGGCAACCAAACCTCAATCATTTAAGCGCGCCCCTAAAAGAAGACGCGTCTAGATTGTTGAACACAGCGATGAAGCTTCAGAGCATGAAGAATACGAAGTTGAGCTTGATCTTACGGGTGAAGAAGCGCAGCCAATCCTCAACCTTACTCTCCATGACTCACCAATGGCACCATCAGAAAGGAGTCTTAATCAAACGCATCAAAAACCTACTAACATAGATCAAGACATCCCTTATTCCCTTCCTTCGCCCTCACCAAGTCCAATTCCCAATTTTGTGCCTCCTTCAACCATCTTTAAACCAACTGGGTTAGGATCAAGCAACGCAGTAAATTTTGAAGACCCAGTTGGTAGAAGTGAAGAACCTATACCACCTCAACGCAGCAATGACCTTGAAGAGTTGAAAACTTTCATCAGTGATCAGCTCAGACCATTGGCCGCGCCCATCGAAGGTCTTCAGCAACAAAACCGGGTTCTAAGAGATTATCTAAGGCAACAAACAAGACAGATGCAAGACCAATTCATTTATACAATGCAATACATCAACCAGGTCTTGGTTGGAATGTTTGCTCTACCTCCATTGCCTGCCCATCTTAGAAACCCTTGCGCTTTATGGATGAAGACCCTGGAGAAGAACGCAGGGATGACGTGCCAACTTAATAGAGTTTTGTGGTGGTCTATTTTTGTATTTTGATTTAGTTGATGTTCTTTTGTATTTGCTTGACTTGTTTGTTTGTTTCATGTGAATCTATGAAAATGAATGAGAAATTCCTATCATTTTGTTCCTTGCGTTGACCTTAGCATACTTTATTTTTGTTCTTTAGATATTTTCTAAGTCTTGTGCTTTGCCTGACCTCAATGATATCAACAATATGAAATCTATAAGTATAGAGTAGGCATTAGGAAAATCAACAAAGCCTGAACTTATCTAAAAAGACTACATGTTTTCTTTCTAACGCATACAAGCTTTTAAGTCTTAAACTCCTTTCGGACTCTCAAAGCCTTTTTGAAATTTTGTTTCTCTTTTAGCAATGAGTATAGCTCATCTCCAAATTTGGGGATGAGGGAAATCTGAGTGAAGACGCATCAAACGAGTACATCTTCAAGAAAAAGGAACAAAATAAGAAAAATGTTAAACGCAACTCCTCTGTCATTACTTCAAAAGAAAAACCTCAAAATGGCATGAGTTAAAAAGTTGGAACAGACACTTAGCCATAGTTGGATGCTCGCATGACACCCGTGGGGCAAGCCAAAACAAAGTTAAGTCTCCTAGACCAATGCATCCCATAGAACTCCTCTATCTAGTCTGAAGAAATTATATCTTGAAACACATGAATATTATATATGAGTTTAGTTGTGAAGGGTTCTCACCCATAGTTGGATGCTCGCATGACACCCGTGGGGGCAAGCCAAAATGAAAGTGGGATACCTGGAACAACGCATGGGTAAGTGAAAATTTATAATTTTTTCTTTTTATCTGGCATTTATCTTAAAAGGAGCATCTAACGCATTGCTGGTTTAGAAAAAACGGGAATGTTTTGAGAAACGAAAGGAGTTATTGATAAAAGGCCTGCTGCATCTGAAATTGAACATTAGTCCTTTTAGAAAAGAGTCAATCTGAGTTACATTTTCCAAACTCTTGTCTCAAGCTTATGACTGAATATGATGAGAGGCGAACTCTGTACACTTAAGACAAAGAAGATAACAAAGAATTATTTTGGAATGCTTAAGGACAAGCATTGTTCAAATTTGAGGGTGGTGAAAACTTGTAGAAATACAAGTTATTTTTGCTCTTAAGTTGGAACAACTAGGTTTTTAATGATAAATTCTCCCCATTTTTAGTAGAAACGCATGGAATTACTCAAACATTAGCAAACTCATGTAAAAGAAGTTTTATTACTAAATACTGCAGTGCTAACGTATTGTATTGCAGGATCTTTACAAAAAGCTAACGCATAATCAAGAAGTGCCGCAGGGAAAGCTCTAATGCATGGGCCATGCGTCGGAGGGAATTCAACGCAGATAAGATACATTGATCCAGGCTGATTGTGTCACATCACCACTTACAGTATGGGCATCTGTAGCAGGCGGTGTCTGAAAAGCTTTCGAGTGTCAGGCAGCTGACCAGGGCATGGACTTTAATGCTGCCCATTCACCAAGTAGACATGACCAACGCCTATAAATAGATAAAGTCCCTCCAGAGTTAGACAGTACATAGAAATTTATCAAGACTCTTATTCTCTGTATAGCGTAGTCGTAATTTTAGTTCTTTAGAAGCTGTGCTGTGGTGCCAAGATGATCAGAAGGGTTGAGAACAACCATCATTGCCGGTCAGGAAGCAGAGGAAGCCAATCTTGAGAAAGACACTTCATCCAACTCCTATACAAGTGATTGTACACAACAGATTTGAGCCAAAGAGATACAAGAGATTTACTCTGTGGCTTGACTCAGGTCCTTTCATCTTTAACTTAGGTTGTTTGAGAGAATAACTAAGTCGCATCAAGTAGGACACCTAGTACATCTAGAGATAGACTTACTGGTGTCTATTGCATTCTGTGTTAGACGCATGCATCCTAGATATAGGTTTTGTACGTTATTCGCATTGAGAAGTGTTGAATAAAGTTTAATGCATAAACAAAGATAAGAAAATCATCTCATCTCATCCACATCACATTCTGGTTTGTGTACACTCATCTTAGATCGACGCATATCACTTACATTAAAATCCATTTTCGCATGATCCATTTAATCACTACTCAACTCTTTTGTATCTTCTTGCACAGGCACAACATTTTAGTGTAAATAACACATTTTTCTCATATATTTAGGAAAACCCCTAAAATAGCTACAACGCGAGGTCTATGTTTGTTTAACTGAATCCCTGAGTTCGACCCTAGACTTACCAGAAACCTAAATTAGATTTATACTTGGGTCTGGTTTAGGAAAACTCGAACGTCAATAGAACGAGTGTTGTGCGTTCTGTTGCATACATCTTTAACGTACCAACACGTTACAATTACTAACGCATCAAAGAATCAACGTATCACTTATACTTAGAACTTATTTTTCCAATTTATTTTATACAATACACTCCCAGCTCGAATCATGATAGAAATGAACACCAATGCTCTACCTTCCTTTTCCATGGACTTGCTATGTGCATCGCATAGCCTCAGCCAATGCATGGTTCAATCTCATTGCATCACCAACTAGGCGCATACCTTGACCATCGCATGCTCTTACTATCGCACATCACCACCAGCCAATGCACACATGCCAGCCTCGACGCATACCTCACTGAGTAGTTCATACTTCATGTCTCTTGCCACCAGTGCATACCTATGCACACATACAACCTTTTAGTGCATAAGGCCTTCATGCCGCACTCGCCTACCATTCGATGCATGATCAAACAAATCTCCACCTTTCCTCGCATATGCCCTGGCCAATGCGTAGTCTCACCGCCCTACACTGGTCAGTGCGCATGCCCAGCCTCCACGCCTAGCTGCCTCGCTTATCTCGTGTGCCCAATGCACTTTCCTTGTCACATACAACACTAATCTCTATAACCCTTGCCTGCCGCACATCCTTTATCAACGCATGGTGTTCTTATGCATCCAACACTATCGCTTTGGCTCCTTAGCTTGCAACACCCTTGCCTCAAGCCACACATTGCCTTGCACATCACCATCGCCTAGTATCATCACACGGCTCACACTCAGCCATAAATGAGCTCACCTAACCTCCAAAGACAAAGTCATCGCCCATGGAACCCTCTCATCAACGCACATAGCTTCCACGCCTAGCTCCACACTTAGCTGAATTTTTCACATGCTAAGCCAACCTCAAAGCTACCCGAGAGCCATATCTTCCAATACTTAGAATTTCCTTCCTTCTTTTTCCTTATTCCTCAACTTTTCCCTACAATATATCATTAACACATATTTAATTCTACTCAACATATACATTAACATATCTAAGTAGGAAAAATAGTCTTTTGGGGTTTACACATACATCCAAACATATGTTATAACTATTATAATATAAATGATGCATGGCTATGTTATTTATGCATGCAAGCATATAGTATAACACTTATATTATATGATGCATGAGCATGCTATAAAATTAAATCATGAAAATATATATTATAACATTTATAATACAAATGATGCATGAATAATGCATAACCTATGATGGGATTTTACTATATGAGATACTTTATGACATATATAAAATAATTAAACCATACATCATATGCATAATTTAAACAACAAATATGGACCGTGATTGGACTCTTAAAGCCATTAATTAAATTAATATAATGTTTATATTAATTTAATTAATAAAAAATCTACCTATTACAATAATAAATAGCTCAACCGGTTTGAAACAAGTGAACCGGGTCTTGAAACAGCTCGAACCGAACCAACTAGCAACTTAACCGTCCTTGAACCACTCGAACCAAATGAACCAAACCCGAACTAGCTCCAAATCGAACTGAACCATAGATGAATCGATGTTGAACTGTGCTTCTTCATCATCTCAGAGCGTCGCGGCGTTGTGCCCTAATGTCGCGATGCTATGGAGAAGAACTCCGTTTGTCGCATCATAGCGTCACGATGCTAGGGCACAACATCACAACATTACTGTACAGATTCGATGTTCTTCGAATTCTATCTGATTTAAGCCCCATTTTCACCAGAACATCGTCGAAAATAGCATGAACAACTCAAGACATCAAATTTACAGACTTGATAACATTTATGCCCAAAACAATAAGCCCTTACAAACCAAAAAAGTAAATGGAATCTGTAAAACTAAGAACCCAACCCTGAAACCATTCAAATTGAACCACATTCTTTCCACGTTCATTAACATGAAATATACAAAATGCACCCACCAAAAAAATTGCAATTAAATTATGGAATTTAATAAAATTGGGATTGATACCGTTCTTTGATACCAATTGAAGGGAAACCAGTGATGGCTTCGTAGCGGAAGCGGGGATCGATCCCAATTCTTTTTTTTTTTTACAAAAATTCATAAATTACATAACATAAACAATTATGCATTATTAAATCTAAAATTTACAACATGCATAGGAGGGAAATCGGGGAAGAAACATACATACCCTTGAAGCCAATTTCTTCACGTATTCCCTCGAAGGAATCTCAAACTCAAAATCCCAATTGGGCACTACCATAACTAGAACCTTTTGTATTCCCTAGGGTTGAGAATTTGGCAAGAGTTGTGGGCTCTGCCCAATGTTTGGAAGAAGGAAGATGAGAGATTGAGAGGGAGAGGAGTTTTTTTTTTCCCACATAGAGAACTCTTCTCTGTAATTTTCTTGGAAGAAAGAAAAACTGATTGTGAGAGTCATTCTCATGTTACCCCTAAACCCATCAAGTGATGGAGAGAAAAAGTAGTGAGGGAGTTATATAACTCCCTCATTTATATTATTTCAAAAATTAAATAAAATAATTTATAAATATATGTAATTACAATAACTAATTTATTATATATATATATATAACTATATGTTATATCAAATATAACATATAACCTATTGTTTTTATATTGTATCAAATACAATATAACCTATAGTTTGTATTTTCTCTCAACATTACATGACTTTTAATATAAATCATATTTATATTAAATTCAGTCCTATGAATCTCATCCATATAATCAATATTCGAATCATATTCAAATATTTAATTCCTCTCAACTATTTATGTATTTGAATCGTATTCAAATTCCACTCAAAATACTTGATTTTATAATGTATCAAATACATTATATTAATTATATGTGATATAATTAATTAAATTAATTATATGTGATATAATTAATTAAATTAATTATATCACATATAATTAATTTAATTAATTACATCATATATAATTAATTTCTCTCAATTAATTTGAAAGATTCAAATTAACCAAAAATTAATTCTCAATTAAATCCATTTTGAGCTACAGAGGGGACCTTATGAACCTGTAGATTGAAGCTCTAATGGTACTTGGATAATTAATCAAACTCTTTAATTAAATTACCCAACATCCATTTGTTGGGGTTTGTGTCTTAAAGTCTCGTGTCTTGTAGTTTGTAAACAACTTTGTACGAATGCTTGTGATGTATTATATATATGATATTTACTTCACTTCTTGACTTTACACTTTTAGATGTTTTTATTTTACCACAAACCAATAAACTTAATATCCCTAGTTGTCTTTATGTAACTTAAGCATGTATGCAATGACATACAAGTGGATCATGTCTTAAGTGACAACCAAAATGGTTTGTAGTATATGGATATAGGAAGGAAACTTTATCCTAGTAACACTACGGACGCGGCCCACTTTGTGTGGAATAGTTACAAGTGTTGTGGCTTGTCACAGATGGTCTGATTCTGATCATTCGTATAGGAGACATGCGAGTGGGGGCGTCCTATACAAAGAGTTTGTATAAGACCTAACCTCGAAGTGTTAACGTCTCGTCATATAGCTCCGTTCATGACAAAGACTTCACTTCACTAGGATGACCATAGGTAACAGGACATCAATCTTGAGTGAGTTGGAAACTCCTGCCATTGAGAGTGGTCCTTTGATTTGCATGGGTACGAGTGGCTAGAGCACTGACTCAAACTTACCACTTTTGGGATTCGTCTAATTTGGGAGCTGGTAACTCAGCTTCACAAGATGGAGTTTACTCCTTCCCCGAAGTAGAGGTAAGTAGCTAGATTGCTCTCTTAAGGGCTGAATGGCGCCATACATCTTCTCATGGCCCAAGAGGTGTTCACACATAGTAGGACTATGTTTTAATGTTCATTAGAGGGATCAGTGGTACTTAAGAAGTAACACGTAACTACAGGGGCAAAACGATAAATTGGCTAACTATACTTACGAGCATCTGTGAAGGGTCATCATACTGATGATTGATTATATCCAATCGACATAGAAATATATCTATGGTAAGAAGAGTTCAACTATCGGTCTTTAGTGGAATTTTTAGCAGTTAATGGATGGTGGATATCGTGGTTAAAGAGTTTAGTCAGCTATTCACGTACCGTTAGAGCTTCGAGCCATAGGTTCATAAGGTCCCCTTGGTAGCTTGGATACAAGTTGAGAGTCAATTTTTGGGTCAGTTTGAAATGTTCAAATTGACAAGAGGGAGTTCGATTATATATGATATAATTGAACTAGTTAATTATATATGATATAATTAACTTTATGTATGAGATACATTGATTTGGAGGAAATTGGATATAAATATTATTTATATCCAGTGAAGGAAAAATACTATGATTAATATATGATATTAATTCATAGGTTATGAAAATGATGTGATGATATTCATTATCTATTAATTGGACGGTTAAAGGGGTAATGACATGGCGTCTCTTCTGTTTTCATAACGGATGAGTAAGTTGAAAAATCACTTTGAGACGCTTAAATAGCTCACGGTGTGTTAAGCATTGTATGCGCGGACATTGTATTGAAAAGTGTCATCGCTTAGTAAAACTTGTGCCTATACGATAGTGCTTGAATGATCACTTACCTATACAATAGTTCTGAGCGATCGCTTAACGATTACACCCACGTGCGCTATTTACTAAACGATCGTTTATCTTTTCCTAAGCGATCGTTTAGCGCCCGATATTTACTAAACGATCGTATAGATGATTGCTTAGCTTTTCCTACACAATCGTTTAGATGATCGCTTACCTTTTCCTACACGATCGTATACTTCACCTAAACAATCAAGCATTTTTGTCTATACGAAGACGAGCCTATCTCTCACTTGCTTGATCGTTGTTTACGATCTCCCTTCCTTCTTCCCTCTAGCAAATCCGAACAAAGGCCACCCTTTGGATTTTGACTCCAAGAATATTAAGGGCTCTGAGTGGTGGTGTCGTCCCCGTTTCCTTCTGTTCATGTGGAGACTGTTTGAGGTAGATGATTGGGTTTTGCTGAGCGATTGCTTATCGTCTCAACAAATGCGAGATTTGTTGTGAAGAATAAGTCTTCAACTAGTATGATCTCTCGATCTCTTATTTATTGTTCCTTTGAGCATGTCAATAATTTATCATTATGAATGCATATTAGTATGTTTGAATGTATGTGTGAAAATTTTATCACAATGAATTGGAAAGATCCGTTTCTACTCGTAGGTCTTCTTGAATAAGAGTTCATTCAATTGGTATCAGAACTTTCGGTTTCTGATACTCCAATTCATTACTGCAAAAGAATTGCATTTACATTCTCAGTGAGTGCAGCATGTCTACTATCTATTTTAATTGTTAATTCGTTTTTGGATGTGTGGATTAATAGAGTTTTCTAGGATGTAACCTTGGTTTGTTGAATTCTCAAGTTAATTGTTAAGGCTCTGTGTTTTTTGGCACAATAAATTTCTATCGAGTCTGAAATTTCAAAGTTGATTGTCTTCTACCTCTTCTTTTCTTATATTGTATTGTATTACATTTTGGGATTTAGAAATTAATACATTATGTGTTCAATGCATTTCTGTGTTTCCTCCGATTCCATCTCCATCTTTCTTTACTTAGCATCCTTAACTTTCATTGCATCACTTAGTGAGATTGCTTGAGTATTGCATACTTAGTAATGTGGATTAGAGATATGAAACATGTAGCAAACCACCGAGAGCTGTGCGTTGCGTGAGTGTGTGAGAAAACCTTATTTGCTTAGTGTAAAGTTGTAGCAACGCTTGTCTATAAGCGAACACAACGCTTGTCTATGAGTAAAGTCAGCAACAACTAATTGCCCGGGAGGGTAAGTTATTGGTCGCATTAAGCAATGTAAGCTGTTGTTCACTAGAGATAGGAATAATCTTGCGTCAGCCAAGTTTATGCGGTTACCTTGTCTTATGTATGCATCCATCACACCTTTAGAGCTACTCGAGAGAGAGTCTAAAGAACGAACCTAAGACTCGAGAGAGCTAGTTTAGAATCGATGCTCGAGAGAGCTAGATTGGGTTTGCATAAGCAAAAATGGGGAATTTAAGAATAAGCTCTGTTTTGTTGGATTTTATGTCCTAAAACTCGTAGTTTGTAAATTAATAAACATATTCTGTTTTGTTTTTTGATAAAATTGTTATTGAAATTGTAATCTTGAATCCAATAAACTAAGGTCCTGAGGCTATTTAATGTAGTTTGAACTTTATGTAGTGACATAAATGTGGATCAAGTTCAAATATATAGCAAAAATGGTATATAGTATATGAATAAGGTTGGGCGCCTTATTATGGGGACACTATGGATGTTGCCCACTTTGTAGTAAGTACAAACGATGTGATCCTGAATCGTTCATGTGGAGACATGAAAGTGGGGGCATCCTATAAAGAGTTTACATAAGACTGAACCATGAAATAGTCATTTTTTACGTTCTAAATGTCGTTTTATGTATAAAACTGACTATTTCATTAATTGATGACCTAGGTAACTTAATCTTAATCCTGAGCTAACTATGAACTCCTGTTCACTCAAAATTATCCTTAGATCTGAATAGGTGAGGGCAGCTCATTATCGCTGGCCCAATAAGCCTCCCATTTCAGGGGTAAGATCAGGTGGATAGCTGGGAACATAGGGTGCAAGATGGAATTCACTCCTACCCGTTATAGGGATTGTAGATAGGTTGTTCCCTTTAGTACTTAATCCAGGTCTTGAATAAGGGGCCCCACCCTCTCCTTGGCCCGAGAGGGGTTCGGTTTATAGGTTGGACCTCAAACCAATTGTTTATTAGAGAATCAGTGGAACTTAAGGAACAAAATGTAGTCTTGAGTGTAAAACGGTTTTTATGACGAAGTTGAGATTACGAACAACCTATGAAGGAGTAGCTTAATAATCATGGTTATATCAAATGGACACAAATATATCTATAGTGAGGGGAATGCAACTACGGGACTATAGTTGAATGACCCATTAGTTAACGAATGTTGATTAGCTCCATCTAAAAGAGTTCTAGCCAGCTAATCTCAGATCGTTGGAGCTCATAATCTATAGGTCCATTAGGTTCCCCTACTAGCTCATATAGAACTTAGAACAATATGATAGAATAATTCGAATTGTTCGAATTAGGTGAAGAAAGAGAAACCGACAAGTATATGTGATATAGTGGTCGGTTTTTCAGTTTAGAGATACAACTTTAATATTTAAATGTGATTTAAATATCAAGAATATGAATACGTTCATATTCAGAAGCTTTGAAATAATGGAAATGGTCAAAGATGTAAAAAGTCAAAGAGTTGACTTTTGATTTAGAAAAGTCAAACTTTGACCGACTTTATATTCAAATGTGATTTGAATTTCGAGAAAATGAATGCGGATTCATGCTCGGGAGGTCAAAATTAGTCAACACGAAAAAATCATAGAAAGTCAAAATGTTGACTTTTTTGTCAATGTTTGACTTTGACAAAATGACTATTTTGCCCTTTGACTAAAGTTAGTGGAAAAATCAAAACTTTTGTTGGATAATTCCACTAACAAAATAGTGGGCTAGGTGTTGGCTTATAGTAGAGACATTAAGCCCACTTAGATAGTGGATTCTAGGTGTTGGGTTTTTATGGATTTGTTTTATGCAATTGTTGCATGACATTTTTCTATAAATTGGGCTTCCAATTTGAATGAAAAAACTTTTGCCATTTTTCCAAATTTTTTTTCTAAATTTGGGCTGAAAAAATCACATTTTTGGAGAAAAATTTTCAATCCAAACCCAACCCAAAATTTCATTTCTAATTCCATCTTTTTCTCTCTCTCAAGTTCTTCATCCATCGGGTCCCACAACCCGGTTCTGAGTCCAGAGGATAGTAGGTCAACTCTAGTGGTGGTTCGGAAGAGTTCGGGTCGAGATTCAGCGAGGAAAAGCGTTTTGGGAGCTACAAAGGTTGTATTACATCCCTTTTAATTTACTGGTTTTTCCTACTTTTTGCATGCTTTTTCCCTTTAAAATAAAAGAAATTAAAGTGTAATTAGATCCTTATTCTACTGTATATGTCTGTTCCATCATGTGGTATCAAAGCATGCTTTAATTACGCTCAATTGATTTTGGTGGGTAGTTTTTTTCTTTTCTATTCAAATGTTGAATGAAATGTGCACTAAAGTGGGTTTATTATGATTTTGGCATTGTTTTTCTTTAAATTTCTTGTGAAAATTTATAATTGCTCACAAGTTTATGAACATTAATGTGTGAAAAAGGGTCTGTAAATTTGTTGGAGTCATTAGAGTTGAAATTAGGTTGTAATTACTTGATTTCGGGAGAGAGAACAGTAGCAAAATTGAAGGAATTTTGGCTCACAGACTCGAAATAGCCACCAGACCTAAGAGAAGACTCCCAGACCCAATCCGAGCAGCGCTCTGACCCGATTCGAAGTAGCCTCGCATGCACCAGCTGTCGATGAAGCACTTCGGCTCATTCCGCGACCCGACTCGATTCTTCGACTGAAGCAACTTTGCGTGTCGCCTGCTCACGCTTTCGCGCTCCACGTCCCGCGATTTTCGTTTGCCTGACCCGCTCGCGCTTCGTTGACTGTGCCAGGCGCGTTGACCAGCTGGTCCAGACGGTCTGGATCGGTCCGTTTGACCTGGTTGAGCCGCTTTAACCGGTTCAACTTGGTTTTTGGTGTTTTTGGGCTGGTTCGAGTCATTTTTGAGCGGTTCCAGATGGTTCAAAGTGTTTGAAGCCGATTCCGGGAAGCTGGTTGCTGTTTTTGTAATAAATTAGTTATTTGTTTATTTTTAATGCCAAAATCGGTCCACTGTAGTGTTGTTTACCTATTATGCATCTGATGTATAATGTTGTTTGATTATGTGTGCATATATTATGCCATATAGTTTTAAAACCCCACCATAAGAAAAGCATGTGACATGCATTTGTTATATGTTATAAGTGTTATAAAATATATACTATGCATGCTTAGTTTTAATATAAGTGTTATATTAAAGCATCTTTGTTTGAAGGAAGCATGTTATAGATGAATGCTAGGGTTATAATTGTTATAATTTATTTTATAATTGTTATAAAATAGCCTAGACTTCTAAAATCTATAATACAGATAAGATGCATGCTCACTTAGGCTTAACCATCGAGCAATCCCTTTTTTCATAGAAAATAGGTCGATATCTTGTAAAACCGAAGTTACAAGAAAAATCACCTGACAAGATCTTGTCAAAAAGTCAGATAAGATGACTAAGGTTGAAGGTTTGTAAGTTGACGGTTCATGGAACACCTACTACCTGAAGATCGAGTCGGCGTCTGAGTTAGGTTAAACTAGTTTTATGAGCATGCGTGAGCGGTGTGAGGTAATAAATTTTGTTTATCACCTAGACATCATAGGATAAAAATCCAATATAAAAGTTATACTCGGATGAATCACCTAGACTTAGGATATGTTTAGTTAGCCGAAATGTATCGTTAAGTATTTTATACCCTAACCATCTAGAACACTTCAGTTGGAGAGAAGTAATGTACTTTTAGCTCTAGCGTCCCTAAGAGTTCACACCGTGAGGTTCATGCTTGTCTTTGGGCCGCCTTGGGAGCAGACTTCATTCGGAGAGTGTTTGCATGAGTCAATACCAAGGTGAATAGGGGAAGTTGTTCATAGTAAGTGGGAGAAGGAAGTGTGTCAACACATCCTATGGTCTCTTCCATTAGGTCGCACCGTGAGATTCCTATAATGCGCCTGCATGTCTGCCCTGGAGTAACCTTACCAATCGGAGAGCTATATTATAGGATTCAAAACTCCGCGTACTCTAGAAATTGATAGGGTCTCTCAGGTCCATTTTCATTCTTGTCTTTCCATCTTCGGGAGCATAATGATTCCGATCTTTGAGGTCTGAAAATGGAGGGTCACACTTATGAGAATTACTAAGTGTTAGTAAATTATTGACCAAAGTAGCGATAATTGAGTTACTATAGGAATAAGAGTTATTCTGGTGATAGTATTTAGTCAAGATAGTCTTGGTTCAAAAGAGGAATAATCGACTGCCCTTCGGTGGAGGTTACTCTAAACTTTTGAAATATCATTGCAAAATATAATAATGAAGGGTACATTATTAGTTTTTTTTGCTAAACTTGATTGGATTTAAAAGATTAATGTTTTTACTAAAAAGGATATGTTTTTCTTTTCAACATGACTAGCTCTTTAGTTCAACTATTAGCTTTTGAAAAACTTAACGGCGACAACTACTCAACATGGAAAACAAATCTAAATTCAACACTAGTAATAGATGACCTGAGATTTGTCTTAACTGAGAAATGTCCTCAGGTCCCTGCCTCGAAAGAAGCACAAGGTAAATATGATTTACTAGTTGCTGAAACATGTTTAGTGGAGTAATGATACCTCAACCTGGATATTGGATTCAGGAGCCACTAATCATATTTGCTTCTCTTTTCAGGAAACTAGTTCCTAGAAAAAGCTTGAAAAAGGCGAGATCACCCTCAAGGTTGGAACAGGAGAGGTTGTCTCGACCGAAGCAACGGGAGACTTGAAGTTGTTTTTCAACGATAGATATATCATACTTAAAGATGTTTTGTATGCTCCTAAAATGGGATGGAATTTAATATCTATCACATGTGTATTGGAATAAATGTATAAAATATCTTTTGAAGTTAATGAAGCGTTCAATTTCAGAAAAAGGTATTCAAATTTGTTTACTATGCTTGAAAACAACTTATATAAGTTAAGACTAACTAAAGCAAAATTTGTCTTAAATACTGAGATGTTTAGAACAGCCGAAACTCAGAATAAAAGACAAAAAGTTTCTTCTAATGGCTATCTATGGCACCTAAGACTTGGCCATATAAATCTCAAAAGGATTGAGAGATTGGTTAAGAATGGACTCCTAAATCAGTTAGAAGACCATTCTTTACTTCCATGTGAGTCTTGTCTTGAGGGAAAAATGACTAAGAGATCTTTTACTGGAAAAGGTCTCAGAGCCACAATACCCTTAGAGCTCGTACATTCGGACCTCTGTGGACCGATCAATGTCAAAGCTCGAGGTGGGTATGAATATTTCATCAGTTTTATTGATGATTATTCAAGGTATTGTCATATTTACTTAATGCATCACAAGTCTGATTCTTTTGAAAAGTTCAAAGAATATAAGGCTGAGGTTGAGAACCAGTTAGGTAAAACAATTAAGACACTACGATCAGATCGAGGTAGGGAGTATATACACTTAAGATTCCAAGACTATATGATAGAACATGGAATCAAGTCACAACTCTCTGCACCTAATATGCCACAGTAGAACGGTGTATCTGAAAGAAGAAACAAAACCATGTTGGACATAGTTCGCTCAATGATGAGCTTTACTAAGTTACCTGATTCCTTTTGGGGACATGCATTAAAGACTGTTGTCTATACTTTGAATAACGTTCCCTCTAAAAGTGTTTCAGAAACACCTTATTAGCTATAGAAAGGGCGTAAAGGCAATTTACGTCACTTTAGGATTTGGGGATGCCCGACACACGTGTTGGTGCAAAATCCTAAAAAATTGGAACGTCGTTCAAAACTATGCCTATTTGTAGGTTATCCAAAAGAAACAAAAGGTGATCTATTTTACGATCCTCAAGAGAATAAGATATTTGTATTGATAAATGCCATATTCTTAGAGGAAGACCACATAAGAAGTCATCAACCTCGCAGTAGACTAGTATTGAATGAAATTTCCAAAGACGCTACAGATAGAACTAGTTCATCTACTAAAGTAGTAGATAAAAGTAGTATATCTGGTCAGTCACATCCTTCTCAAGAGTTAAGAATGCCTCGACATAGTGGGAGAGTTGTTCATCAGCCTGACCGTTACTTGGGTTTAACAGAAACACAAGTCGTCATACCTGATGATGGCATAAAAGATCCATCGACCTATAAACAGGTGATAAAAGATGTGGACCGTGATCAGTGGGTCAAAGCCATGGACCTCGAAATGGAGTCTATGTACTTCAATTCTGTCTGGAAACTTGTAGATCAACCAAATGATATAAAACCAATTGGTTGTAAGTGGGTCTACAAGAGAAAATGAGAGCAAATTGGTAAAGTACAGACTTTTAAGGCTCGACTTATGGCAAAGGGTTATACCCAGAGAGAGAGAGTGGACTATGAAGAAACTTTCTCTCCCGTTGCCATGCTTAAGTCGATTAGAATACTCTTATCGATTGCCAGCTTTTATGACTATGAAATTTGGAAAATGGATGTCAAAACAGCCTTTCTAAACGGCGATTTTGAGGAGAGTATCTATATGGCTCAACCAGAGGGGTTTATTGCACAGGGTCAAGAACAAAAGGTTTATAAGCTTCGAAATTCCATTTATGGGTTGAAACAAGCTTCTAAATCTTAGAATATAACATTTGATACAACGATCAAATCTTATGGCTTTGAACAGAATGTTGACGAGCCTTGTGTTTACAAGAAGATCGTCAATTCTACTATAGCGTTCTTAGTTTTATATGTTGACGATATTCTACTCATTAGGAATGAAGTAGGTTACCTAACTGACATCAAGAAATGGCTAGCAACCCAGTTCCAAATGAAAGATTTAGGAAATGCGCAGTATGTTCTCGGGATTCAGATTATTCGGAACCGCAAGAACAGAACACTAGCCATGTCTCAAGCAACTTATATAGACAAAATGTTGTCTAGGTATAAGATGCAAAATTTCAAAAGAGGTCTGTTACCTTACAGATATGGAATTCATTTGTCAAAGGATCAATGTCCTAAGACACCTCAAGAGGTTGATGATATGAGACGCATTCCCTATGCTTCCGCAATAGGGAGCCTGATGTATACAATGTTATGTACTAGACCTAACATATGCTACACAGTAGGGATAGTCAATAGGTATCAGTCCAATCTTGGATATGATCATTGGAATGCCATTAAAAATATCCTCAAGTATCTTAGGAGAACGAGGAACTATATGCTCGTGTATGGTACTAAGGATTTTATCCTTACTGGATACACTGACTCTAATTTTCAAACCGATAAAGATGCAAGAAAATCTACATCGGGATCAGTGTTTATTCTAAATGGAGAAGCAGTAGTGTGGAGAAGTTTGAAGCAAAACTGTATTGCAGACTCCACAATGGAAGCTGAATACGTAGCTGCATGTGAAGCAGCAAAGGAAGCAGTATGGTTGAGAAAATTCTTGATAGATTTGGAAGTCATTCCAAATATGCATCTGCCTATCACCCTATATTGTGATAATAGTGGTGCAGTTGCAAATTCAAGAGAACCAAGAAGCCACAAGCGCGACAAGCATATTGATCGTAAATACCATATGATCCGGGAGATTGTACATCGTGGAGACGTTGTACTGCTCTAGATATCTTCTGAGCAAAACATTGCTGATCCTTTTACAAAGGCCCTCACAGCTAAAGTGTTTGAAGGTCACTTACAGAGTCTAGGTCTACGAAGTTTGTAAACTAGGACAAGTGGGAGAACTTTTGGGTATATGCCCTAGTTTATTGTATTCATATGTTTATTGTACTCATATGTTTCTCACTTAAATTCAACATTGTGATACTCCACTAGGAGTTTTAGTCCAAGTGGGAGTTTGTTGGATTTTATGTCCTAAAACTCGTAGTTTGTAAATTAATAAACATATTCTGTTTTGTTTTTCGATAAAATTGTTATTGAAATTGTAATCTTAAATCCAATAAACTAAGGTCCTGAGGCTATTTAATGTAGTTTGAACTTTATGTAATGACATAAATGTGGATCAAGTTCAAATATATAGCCAAAACGGTCTACAGTATATGAATAAGGTTGGGCGCCTTATTCTAGGGACACTATGGATGCAGCCCACTTTGTAGTTGGTACAAATGATGTGATCCTGAATCATTCATGTGGAGACATGAAAGTGGAGGCATCCTATGTAAAGAGTTTACATAAGACTGAACCATGAAATAGTCATTTTTTACATTCTAAATGTCGTTTTATGTATAAAACTAACTATTTCGTTAATTGATGACCTAGGTAACTTAATCTTAATCATGAGCTAACTATGAACTCCTGTTCACTCTGAATTATTCTTAGATATGCATAGGTGAGGGCAACTCATTATCGCTGGTTCAATAAGCCTCCCATTTCAGGGGTAAGATCAGGTGGATAGCTGGGAACATAGGGTGCAAGATAGAATTCACTCCTATCCGTTATAGGGATAGTAGATAGGTTGTTCCCTTTAGTACTGAATCCAGGTCTTGAACAAGGGGCCTCACCCTCTCCTTGGCCCAAGAGGAGTTCAGTTTATAGGTTGGACCTTAAACCAATTGTTCATTAGACGATCAGTGGAACTTAAGGAACAAGATGTAGTCTTGGGGGTAAAACGGTTTTTATGAACCAGCCGAGATTACGAACAACCTATGAAGGATTAGCTTACTAATCATGGTTATATTAAATGGACACAAATATATCTATAGTGAGGGGAGTGCAACTACGGGACTATAGTTGAATGACCTGTTAGTTAACGAATGTTGATTAGTTCCGTCTAAAAGAGTTTTAGCCAGCTAATCTCAGATCGTTGGAGCCCATGATCTATAGGTCCATTAGCTTCCTCTACTAGCTCATATGGAATAAACTTAGAACAGTATGATAGAATAATTCGAATTGTTCGAATTAGGTGAAGAGAGAGAAATCGACAAGTATATGTGATATAGTGGTCGGTTTTTCAGTTTAGAGATACAGCTTTAATATTTAAATATGATTTAAATATCAAGAATATGAATACGTTCATATTCGGAAGCTTGGAAATAATGGAAATGGTCAAAGATGTAAAAAGTCAAAGAGTTGACTTTTGACTTAGAAAAGTCAAACTTTGACCGACCTTATATTCAAATGTGATTTGAATTTATAGAAAATGAATGCGGATTCATGCTCGGGAGGTCAAAATTAGTCAACACGAAAAAATCATAAAAAGTCAAAATTTTGACTTTTTGGTCAAAGTTTGACTTTGACAAAATGACTATTTTGCCCTTTGACTAAAGTAAGTGGGAAAATCCATACTTTTGTTAGATAATTCCACTAACAAAATAGTGGGCTAGGTGTTGGCTTATAGTGGAGACTTTAAGTCCACTTAGATAGTGGATTCTAGGTGTTGGGTTTTTATGGATTTGTTTCATGCAATTGTTGCATGACTTTTGTCTATAAATTGGGCTTTCAATTTAAATGAAAAAACTTTTGCCATTTTGCCAAAAAAAAATTCTAAATTTGGACTGGAAAAATCACATTTTTGGAGAAAATTTTCAACCCAAACCCAACCCAAAATTCCATTTCTAATTCCTTCTCTTTCTCTCTCCGGGTTCTTCATCCATCGTGTCCCACAACCCGGTTCTGAGTCCAAAGGATAGTAGGTAAACTCTAGTGGTAGTTTGGAAGAGTTCAGGTTAAGATTCAGCGAGGAAAAGCATTTTGGGAGGTACAAAGTTTGTATTACATCCCTTTTAATTTACTGGTTTTTCCTACTTTTTGCATGCTTTTTTCCTTTAAATTAAAAGCAATTAGAGTGTAATTAGATCCTTATTCCGCTGCGTATATCTCGTGTTCCATCACGTTTGCTATTACACAGTGTATGCACCCTACGGAGAGGACAATGGTTGCGTCCAAGAAGTAGGATATGGTGGCGGTATGCGGTCATCTCGACCCTTTTGCATACACACCGCATACGTCCTAGGATTAGGCTCTAGTGTGTGTAGCATGATTGCATAGCTTGCGTTGGCTGAGGTTGCCCTTGAAATCACTCTTAAGGGTTGCGATGAAGACATCTTCACATTTTTATCTATTTTCCCATCCATTTATCTCACTCAACAGTTGTCGTGTCTCTACCTCTCATTCATACTTCTCATTACTTTGTTTGTTAGTTAGGAATAGGAGTAGTGTTAGCATAGAAACCCCTCCATCATTCTTTTATTCAACCGTCACATACACATTACTGCATACGTTTAGCTACAAGTTCCTGAGTTTAACCTCAAATCACCTGAAAAACTTGCGCTCGTGTTATACTTAGCGTGAGCACAAGAAAACTTGTGACAAGAATTCATGGTCATCGCATACATTCGTTAACGCATTGTTCATTCCAACGCATGACCACCGACGCATGATAATCAACGCATACACTAAGAACATGTATCACATATTGCGTCCCCCATGATTTTAGCCATCAAGTTTTGGCGGCTAATTTCACGTCACCAAGTTTTTTGCACCATTGTCGGGGACTTGGCAGCTAATTGTTTGTTGAGTTTTGTGTCTCTGCAGGCAACCTTTCTATCTTGGGAGTATTGTAGCTTGTGCGACCAAGTTGCAAACAATATTGAAGTGTAGGCGATGCACCGAAAGCTAGTATTGACCTCAAGGTAGAAGGGCAATCAGTCGCATGAGCTGAAGGTAATTCTAAGCACATGGTGGCCAACATGCACCCAATAATTGCTAGAAGTTCCAAAGGTGAGGACGAGCTTCTTGACCCAAGCAGTTGAAAGCAATCTCCTGCATGGGGACTTCTTGCGGTGACAACACTCTAATTTTTCCAAAAACGTCTTCTACTTTATATTTACCTTGCTTTCTTAGTTTAGTTTATTTTTATTTTTATTGTTATTTTGGATATGCGGCTGCTTCCTTGGTTTTGGTGTGTTTGATCCTTGTAGGTGCGAAAAATAATTCTACTTGGTGCGCATTACAACAGAAGAAGTCCCTCCATCCTTCAACACATGGCTTCGATCGCGTGGATTCCAACGCATGATCGCGTGCGGTATTTTGCCTAAGGTCATTTCTTGTTATCTTTCATGCATTATCCCTTTGAAATTCTCTTTTCCCGATTGTGCTCCTTTGCGATGCTTCTATGATGGTACATGTAATTCACCGCAACCCCTGACCAAGCATCACAAGGCGCTCCCTACTTTTAATAGCTTTTTCAAATTTTGAAAGTCTTAAGTTTTATTATGTGCAAACCATTGCTCAAACATTTGTTACCGCATTTCTATAAGTTTGTTTTTAGCTTTGTGGTGAAAACGCTGCCAACCTCTAAGTTTGGGGGTGGTAGTGGTCTCGGGAGAATTTTGTTCATTACATTGTAGTCATTTAAAATATATATATATATAACTTTGAGAATAATAACTCCACTATCAACGCAATGGGGAAACCCATGTTGATAAGCGTTAAGTTGTGAAAGGCACTCACCCGTAGTTGGATGTCTGCATGACACACGTGGGGGCAAGCCAAAACGAAAGTGAGTTACCAGGATCAACGCATAAGCGCAACTCCTCTATCCGGCGCAAGCCAAATCAAGCAAGACAAGAGTTGAGTTGAATATGGAATGCAACCGAAGTTGGATGCCCCATGACACACGTGGGGGTAAGCCAAAACGAAGAGCATATCTAAGTTCAACGCCACATTCGAATAAGTCACTGTAAATATTTTTGAAGTGTTTTAAACGAACACATTCTCCAAAAGCTAAATGCAAAGTTCCGGTGAATGAATAAAAAGTTTTTTAGCAAAGGCTTGCCGAATCTAAACTTGGAAAAGTTTTTTTTTTTTGAAGAAGCAACCAAAGTGAACGAGAACATTGCGACGATGGTTAGAGATACGAGTAAATTATATTCTGAGAAGCTATCATCGCAAAGGAAAGCAAGAAGGTGAGTTATAATTTCTTGAGTATAACGCATGCTTAAGGACAAACATGATTCTATGTTTGGGGGTGTGATGACATACAGAAATGCATGTCATCTTAGGCATTTTATTTAGAATTATGAAGGCTGTTAAGCAGAATATGCAGCAATTATGTTAGGAATTCATGAGAAAAGAAGTTTGCGGCGTTCAACATTGAGAATCTCGGCTAACCCATTATTATGCATTCAATTGTCTATTTTCGTAGCTAACGCAGGAAGTGGATGCAAATGTGGAAGTCGGACTACCACATAGACGACCGCATGCAGAGAAATTCTCCATCGCAAAGGCGAACGCATACGATTAATGCATGGGTGTTGCGGTGATCAGCCGCATGCGTCCATCGCATAGAAGTTTCAATCGTCAAGCGATTGCGGTCATCGCGTAGAGTTGCAGTATTAAGCGAATACGGTCACTGCATGATTGCGGATACACGATAACGTATAATAGAGGGATCAATGCAAGGTTGGTAGAATGAACGCATCAACGCATCTCTCGGGAAAATCAAAAGATGATGTTGACATTTCACCTACCACGTCGTTAGTAGCAGACATTCAGAAAAGGACTAACGCGCTGCGAATGTCAAAATCAGAGCAGTCCATAAATGCTGTCGGCAATCCAAGCTCTATAAATAGAAGTCGCTGAGCAGAATTTCAATTTATCTAGGGTTTTTCGCCTGAGGCTCGCCTTAGGGTGGATCCCTGTGATCTAAACTAATGCATGAGAAAAAAGCTTGAGAGTTCTTCATCTCCTTCATCCATTCCGAGTGACTTGGAGCCTTCGACCGGAGCTAGATCTCGAGAGAGTCAGCTCCACTATCCATCCATGGCACCACCGACAGCCTTGACACACATCCGCTGGAAGCAAGACATTGCTTCCAGCTAGTTCTTTCATTTTCTCTTCTTTTCTTATATTGTATTGTATTACATTTTGGGATTTAGGAATTAATACATTATGTGTTCAATGCATTTCTGTGTTTCCTTCGATTCCATCTCCATCTTTCTTTACTTAGCATCCTTAACTTTCATTGCATCACTTAGTGAGATTGCTAGAGTATCACATACTTAGTCATGTGGATTAGAGATATGAAGCATGTAGTAAACCATCAAGAGGTATGCATTGTTTGAGTGTGTGAGAAAACCTTATTTTCTTAGTGTCAAGCTGTAGCAATGCCTGTCTATAGGTGGACGCAACGCTTGTCTATGAGTAAAGTCAGCAACAACTAATTGCCCGGGAGAGTAAGTGGTTGGTTGCATTAAGCAATGTAAGCTATTGTTCACTAGAGGTAGGAATAATCTTGCATTTGCCAAGTTTATGCGGTTACCTTATCTTATGTATGTGTCCATCACACTTTTAGAGCTACTCGAGAGAGAGTCTAAAGAAAGAACCTAAGACTCGAAAGAGCTAGGTTAGAATCGATGCTCGAGAGAGCTAGATTGTGTTTGCATAAGCAAGAATGGGGAACTTAGGAATAAGCTCTGTTTGCTATTACACAGTGTATGCACCCAATGAAGAGGACAATGATTGCGTCCAAGAAGTAGGATATGGTGGCGGTATGCGGTCATCTCGACCCTTTTGCATACACACCGCATACATCCTAGGATTAGGCTCTAGTGTGTGTAGCATGATTGCATAGCTTGCGTTGGCTGAGGTTGCTCTTGCGGTCACTCTTAAGAGTTGCGATGAAGACATCTTCACATTTTATCTATTTTCCCATCCATTTATCTCACTCAACAGTTGTCGTGTCTCTACCTCTCATTCATACTTCTTATTGCGTTGTCCGTTAGTTAGGAGTAGGAGTAGTGTTAGCATAGAAACCTCTCCATCATTCTTTTATTCAACCACCACATACACATTACCGCATACATTTAGCTACAAGTCCCTGAGTTCGACCTCAGATCACCCAAGAAACTTGCATTCGCGTTATACTTGGCGTGAGTGCAAGAAAACTTGTGACAAGAATGCATGGTCATCACATACATTCGTTAACGCATAGTTCATTCCAACGCATGACTACCGACGCATGATAGTCAACGCATACACTAAGAACATGCATCACATATTTTAGCCATGCGGCTAATTTCACGTCACCAACGATCGGGGAGTAAATGCATGGTAAATCGTTTACCTTTCGCATGCTAAGCGATTATCTAGACAATCATGCTTCGCGGCCTCATTGTTGTCTATGCAATCGTTTAGCTTTTGCGCTATCTTCTAGTGTGTGCTACACAATTGTTTACATGGAGGCGTTTACTAAAAAATGGGAGCTTTGCCCGACGGTTCAAGACCCGGTTCGCTTGTGAACCGATTTGCTCGACAGAATAATGTAATAGATAGTTTTCTCATTCTGGTTTTGTATTGGTACATCCCGGTCTATGAATCCATGGTTTTATACATGTGATGTAAGTTTTTTTTTTATGTCATATGGTATGCACATATAGATAAATCCCACCTTATGTTATGTATTGGTCATGCATATTCCCTTTATTATAAGTATTATGATTTAGTGAAGCAGGATTTAATTTATGTAATTACATGCTCATGCATCAGATAATATAAGGGTTATATTTATGTATGCATTATTTATTTAGCGTAATATTTATAAGCGTTATAAATACTTCGTTTTGTGGCATGTGTGTTTTAGTTGTTTATTTTTATAATGGTTATAAAATAAAATTAGAACAAAAATAATTAGTAAAAGGTTAAAGTGTAGCAAATCTATCTATAAAGGACCTTTTGTCTAAGGCGTGTTTTGTCTAGGCTGGGGTATTTAAGGTGACGGCAATGGAACACCCCTACCTAGAAACCTACTTGGAAAGGTGAATTAGATAGATTTGATGCATGCATGCAAGTTAAGGACAGTTCATTAAAGAGTTTAATGTGATTACTTGAACTTGTTTTTTATTTCAAAGGTAAAAGTTATTTTTGTGCAAACTTAATAAATGACTTATATTATAATCAGTAGCCAAATTGTCTAGGTTAATAAATCCCTAGGTAGAACATTCAGTGGGAGGTACTTGGAGCATTTGATGCTTCATTTACACTTCTCACGTTTCTCCCTCATAGTCCACACCTTGAGATCTATCCTCGACCTTATGACACCCTGGGAGTATCCTCCTAAAGGATGGTGTTTGGGTAGGTCAATATCAAGGTGGATGGAGAGAATGTTCATAGTAAGTGGGAGTGGGAAGTGTGACAGCATATCCGACGGTCTCTCTCGTTGGATTAAATAAAGTTTCTGTGCATCGCCTCGAAGCACCCTGGGTGTGTCCACCTATAGGATGGTTGTTTTTCACGTTTCTTTATTTGATCTTCTGTAAGAGGATAATGTTATTTAGACTCTTGTCCTAATCTTTTTCTTCCCTACCGTGGGCACCTATAGGAAGTTTTATCACTTAGGGTACTTGGAATCTGTTTTGCTAATACTAATTGGTTAAAAATGTGGTTTTTGCAAAGTCTTATAAAAGTTTATTCGTTTTTCAGCAACGGTTTTAAATGGCTATAACCACTATCAGTTCACTTAGCACCGAAAAACTGAATGGCCAAAACTATTCAAGTTGGAAACATATGCTCATAACGATACTCATCATCGAGGATATGAAGTTTGTCCTTACGGAGGACTGTCCTCCTATTCCACCTCAGGATGCCACTCGAAATGTTCGGGCGACGTACGAGCGTTGGACATAAACGAGAAGGCCCGAGCCTATACCTTGGCCAGTCTTAGTGACGTGTTGGCCAAGAACCATGAGCCCATGGTCTCAGCATGTGAGATCATGGAGTCCCTGCGGGGAATGTTCAGACAACCGTCTGGGCAGCTCAATCATGAGGCTCTGAAACACATCTTCAGCTCCAAAATGGAGGAAGGCACCTTTGTTCGTGAACACGTGCCGAATATGATGGTCCACTTTAACGTGGCAGAGATGAATGGGTCTAAAATCGATGAGGGCAGTCAGGTTAACATTATCTTGCATTCATTTATGGAGAGCTTCCTTCACTTTGTTAGCAATACGATTCTTAACAAAGTGGACTATACCCTTACTACTCTCCTTAACGAGTTGCAGAATTACCAATCCTTACTAAAAAGTAAGAAGAAAAAGGGAGGTGAGGCAAATGTTTTCTCGTTTTCTAAAAGTTTCCATCGAGGTTCGACCTCAGGAACAAAGTCTGCACCTTCAACTTCTAACTCTGGGAAAGGGAAAAAGAAGAAGGGTGGTAAAGGGAAGGGATTGCGCCTGCTAACCCACCGCCTGTCGCCTAGAAGAAGCGTCCACCGCCAGTTGGAAAAGGAAAATGTTTCCACTGTATCCAGGATGGACACTGGAAGAGGAATTGTCCTCGTTATCTGAAGGAAAAGAAGGCAGCCAAGGCTAAGTCCAAGGCAGACAAAGGTAAATGTGATTTACTTGTGTTAGAAACTTGTTTAGTGGAGAATGATGATTCTGCTTGGATAATTGATTCAGGCGCCACTAATCATGTTTGTTCTTCTTTTCAGGAGATTAGATCCTGGCGACAGTTGGAGGCTGGTGAGATGACGTTGTGAGTAGGCACCGGGCACGTCATCTTAGTTGTGGCAGTGGTAGGCATCCAATTAACTTTACATAATAGGTTTCTTGTATTAAAAGATGTCTTTGTAGTTCTGAACTAAAAAGAAACCTTATTTCTGTAAAGTGTCTGTTACAATACACTTTTTTTTTAAATTGAATAAAGTGTTTATTCATAAGAATGGTGTTGAAATTTGTACAACTAAACTGGAAAATAACTTGTATGTGCTAAGACCGTTAGCCTTAAGTTCCCCCCATAACATAAAGATGTTTAAATCTGTTGTAACTCAATCTAAATGCCAATGAGTATCTCCAAAAGAAAATGCCCAACTTTGGCAATTTCGATTAGAGCACATCAATCAATAGGATTGACAAATTAGTGAAGAATGGCCTTATAAGCGAGTTAGAAGAAAATTCTTCACCAGTGTGCGAATATTGCCTTAAGGGTAAGATGACTAAAAGACCTTTTACTGGAAAAGGTTATCGAGCTAAAGAGCCTCTAGGATTAGTATATTCTGACCTTTATGGTCCTATGAATGTACGAGCTCGAGGAGGCTATGAGTACTTTATAAGTTTTACTGATGACTGCTCGAGATATGGGTACGTCTATCTGATGCAACGAAAGTCTAAATCTTTTGAAAAGTTCAAATTATTTAAAGCTGAAGTTGAGAATGCTTTGGATAGACGAATTAAAACACTTCGATCAGAACGAGGTGGAGTGCTTTTGGATTTTGAGTTCCAGGACTATTTATTAGGACATGGAATCGTTTCCCAACTCTCAGTGTTGAGTACACCTCAGCAAAATGGTGTAGCGGAGAGGAGAAACAGAACCTTGTTGGACATGGTTCGTTCGATAATGAGTTATGCTTCCTTATCGGACTCGTTTTGGGGTTTCGCAGTGGAGACGGCGGTATACATTCTCAACTGTGTTCCTTCTAAGAGTGTTGCGAGAAAACCTCTAGAGTTGTGGAACGGATGTAAAGCTAGTTTACATCACTTCCGTATATGGGGTTGCCCAGCACATGTGCTTGAGGCAAATCCCAAGAAGTTGGAGTCACGGTCGAAGTTGTGCCTCTTTGTAGGTTACCCCAAAGGTACACGAGGTACTTTTATGATTCGTTGGAAAACAAGGTGTTTGTTTCCATGAACGCTACTTTCCTAGAGATGGATCATATCAAGGAGCATAGTCCACGTAGTAAAGTCGTGTTAAGTGAGCTTTCCAAAGAAACGACTAAAACTTCAACAAGAGTTGTTGAAGAACCTGCTTCATTAACCAGAGTTGTTGATGATAGTTCATCTGGTAGGTCAGTTCCACCTCAAGAGTTGAGGGAACCTCGACGCAGTGAGAGGGTTATGAACCTGCCTGATCGCTATCTGGGTTTCACAAAAATCCTAGCTATGGTGGCAGATGGCGACATTGAGGATCTGTTGTCCTATCAAAAGGCAATAGAGGATGTTGACTGGGATGAATGGGTCAAAACCATGAATCTTGAGATGGAGTCGATGTACTTCAACTCGATATGGGATCTTGTAGATCAGCCTGATGGGGTAAGACCTATAAGTTATAAATGGATCAAGCACAAACGGGGTGCTGATGGGAAGGTGCAAACCTTTAAGGCTGGACTTGTGGCAAAGGGTTATACCTAGGTGGAGGTAGTCGACTATGAGAAGACTTTCTCACCTGTTGCCATGTTAAAGTTGATCCGCATCCTCCAGTTCATTGTCGCTTATTATAATTATGACATCTAACAAATGGACGTCAAGACAGCTTTTCTGAATGGAAATCTTAAGGAGACCATTTACATGGTGCAACCCGAAGGTTTCATTGCCCAAGGTCAAGAGCAAAAGGTTTTCAAACTGAATCGTTCATTTATGGGCTAAAGCAGGCGTCTCGATCATAGAATATTCAGTTTGATGTTGCACTCAAATCGTATGGCTTTGACCAAAATGTTGATGAACCTTGTGTTTACAAGAAGATAGTCAACAGTTCAGTAGCTTTCTTAGTGTTGTATGTAGACAATATACTACTCATTGGGAATGATGTAGGTCTACTAATTGTAGTTAAGAATTGTCTAGTGACCCAATTTCAAATGAAAGATTTAGGAGAGGCTCAGTTTGTTTTGGGTATACAGATTGTTCGGGATCGTAAGAACAAAGTGTTAGCGCTATCTCAGGCACCGTATATTGACAAAATATTGCTCAAGTACTCGATGCAGGACTCTAAAAAGGGCCTACTACCATTCAGGCATGGAGTCACTTTATCTAAGTACATGTGTCCTAAGACGCCTCGAGAAGTTGAGGAAATGAGACGGGTCCCATATACATCTGTCATTGGCAGTTTAATGTATGCGATGCTCTGCACTAGGCCAGACATCTGCTATACTGTGGGAATAATCAGTAGGTATCAGTCTAACCTAGGCTAGGGTAACTGGACCACAGTTAAGAATATCCTCAAGTATCTTTGGAGAACAAGGGACTACATGCTCGTGTATGGGTCTAGGGATTTGATCCTTACTGGATACACGGATTCTAACTTTCAAACTGATAAGGACTCTCGGAAGTCCACTTCAGGGTAAATTTTTACTCTTAACGGGGCAGCTGTAGTATGGCAGAGCACTAAGCAGGGGTGCATCGCCGACTCCACGATGGAGGCCGAATACGTAGTGGCTTGTGAAGCTGCTAAAGAGGTCGACTAGCTCAGAAAGTTCTTGACAGAGCTGGAAGTTGTTCCAGATATGTCTAGGCCCATCACTCTCTATTGTGACAATAGTGGTGCGGTGGCGAACTCCAAAGAGCCCAGGAGTCACAGGTGCAACAAACACATAGAGTGGAAGTATCATCTGATCTGTGAGATAGTGCATCAAGGAGACATGTTTGTCACGAAGATCGCCTTGGAGAAAAACGTTGCTGATTCATTTACGAAGGCTCTCACGGTACAATGTTTGAGGGTCACCTTCAGAGCATGGGTCTACGGGACCACCCATGGCTAGACTATGGCAAGTGGGAGATTTTATTACACTGGGTTTTTATGCCCTAATTTATTGTTATGTACTTGTTTTTTATTATACTCCTCACTTCTCTTTAGGACAAGTGGGAGATTGTTGGGATTTGTGCCTTAAAGTCTCGTGTCCTATAGTTTGTAAACAACTTTGTACAAACGCTTGTGATGTATAATATATATGATATTTACTTCACTTCTTGGCTTTGCATTTTTAGATATTTTTATTTTACCAAAAAGCAATAAACTTAATATCCCTGGTTGTCTTTATATAGCTTAAGCATGTATGTCGTGACATACAAATGGATCATGGCTTAAGTGACAACCAATATGGTCTGTAGTATATGCATATAGGAGGAAAACTTTATCCTAGTAACAGTACGGACATGGCTCCCTTTGTGGAATAATTACAAGTGTTGTGGCTTGTTACAGATGGTCTAATCCTGATCATTCGTGTAGGGGACATGCGAGCGGGGGCATCCTATAAAAAGAGTTTGTATAAGACCTGACCTCGAAGTGTTAACATTTCATCATATAACTTCGTTCATGACAGAGACTTCACTTCACTAGGATGACTATAGGTAACATGACCTCAATCCTAAGTGAGTTGGGAACTTCTGCCATTGAGGACAGTTCTTTGATTTGCATGGGTGCAAGTGGCCAGAGCGCCGACTCAAACCTACCACTTTGGGGATTCGTCTGATTTGTGAGCTGGGAACTCAGCTTCACAAGATGGAGTTCACTTCTTCCCCGAAGCGGGGTAAGTAGATAGATTGCTCTCTTAAGGGTTGATCCTGGGGCTTGAACGATGTGCGCCACACACCTTCTCATGGCTTGAGAGGTGTTCACAAATAGTAGGACTATGTTGTATTGTTCATTAGAGGGATGAGTGGTACTTAAGAAGTAAGATATAACTACAGAGGCAAAATGGCAAATTGGCCACCTATACTTACAAGCATCTGTGAAGGGTCATCGTATAATGATTGGTTATACCCAATGGACATAGAAATATATCTATGGTAAGAAGAGTTCAACCGTCGGTCTTTAGTGAAATACCTGTCAGTTAACGGATGGTGGATATCGTGGCTAAAGAGTTTAGCCAACTATTCACGTACCTTGGAGCTTCGAGCCATAGGTCCATAAAGTCCCCTTGGTAGCTTGGATACAAGTCGAGAGTCAGTTTTTGGGTCAGTTTGAAATGTTCAAATTGACAAGAGGGAGTTCGATTATATTGATATAATCGAACTAGTTAATTATATATGATATAATTAACTTTATGTATGAGATGCATTATTTGGAGGAAATTGTATATAAATATGATTTATATCTAGTGGATGAAAAATACTACGATTAATATATGATATTAATTAATAGGCTATGAAAAAGATGTGATGATATTCATTGTCTATTAAGTGAACGGTTAAAGAGGTAATAAGACAGTGTCTCTTCTGTTTTCATAATGGATGAGTAAGTTAAAAAATCACTCTAAGACACTTAAATAGCTCACAATGTGTTAAGCATTGTATGCGCAGACATTGTGTTGAAGAGTGTCATCGCTTAGCAAAACCTATGCCTATACGATAGTGTTGAACGATCGCTTAACGATTACACCCACGTGCGCTATTTATTAAACGATCATTTACCTTTTCCTAAGCGATTGTTTAGCACCCAATATTTACTAAACAATCGTATAGATGATCGCTTAGCTTTTCCTACACGATCCTTTAGACGATCGCTTACCTTTTCCTACAATCATATACTTCACCTAAACGATCAAGCATTTTTGTCTATACGATAGAGGACCCTATCTCCCACTTGCTTGATCGTTGTATATGATCTCCGTTTCTCCTTCCCTTTACCAAATCCGAACAAAACCCACCCTTTGAATTCTCATTCCAAGAATAATGAGGGTTCTGAGTGGTGGTGTCGTCCCTATTTGCTTCTGTTCGTGTGGAGATTGTTCAAGGTAGACGATTGGGTTTTGCGAGCGATTGCTTACCGTCTCAGCAAAAGCGAGATTTATTGTGAAGAATAAGTCTTCAACTGGTATGATCTCTCAATCTTTTATTTATTGTTCTTTTGAGCATGTCAATAATTTAGCATTATGAATTAATATTAGTGTGTTTGAATGTATATGTGGAAATTCTGTCATATGAATTGAAAGATCCACTTCCACTTGTAGGTACTCTTGGTAAGAGTACCTTCACCATTAACTATCGATCACTCCGCTAAAGACCGACAACTGTACTCTTTGCACAACAGATATATTTCTGTGTTCGTTGGATATAACCAATCAACAGTGCAATGACCTTTCACAAATTGCTCGTAAATACAGTTGGACCAAAATTATTTTTTTGCCCCTGCAGTTACATCTAACTTCTTAAGTACCATTGATTCCTCTAATGAAAAATAAGTCACTGTCCAACTATGACTATGTCCCTCTCGAGCCAGGAGAGGGTGTGGCCACATTGTTCAAGCCCCAGAATTAGCCCTTAAGCGAACAATTTATCTACTTACCCCGACATCAGGGAAGAAGTGAGTTCCACCTTGTGTAGTTGTGTTCCCAGCTCCCCAATCAGACGAATCCCTAAAATAGAAGGCTTATTGAGTTGACAATTTGGCCATTCTCATCCATACAAATCAAATGATCGCCTTCATAAGTAGGAGTTCACAACTCACTCAGGATTCAGGTCATGTCACCTATGGTCATCCTGGTAAAATGTAAGTCTCTATTATTAACAGTGTTATATAATGAGACTAACCATTTCGTGATCCGATCTTATACGAACTCTTTGTATAAGACACCCTCCATCACATATCTCTACATAAATGATCAAGATCAGATCATTTGTAGCAGTTTACAACACTTGTAACATCTACAAAGCAAACTGTATTTGTAGAGTCACCAGGATAAGGTACCCAGCCTTATCCATCTACTACAGACCGTTTAGGTTATTATTTAAATAATATCCACCTGTATGTCTCTACATACTTGTTTAAATTACATAAAATAACTTCGGATCTTAGTTTATTGGATTGAGAATATGCTCGTAAAATAACAATTATTTTATTAATAACAATTTATTTATACAATGTTTACAAACTTCGAGAATACAAGAGATTTAGGACACCAATTCCAACACTAACAAAATGGTAGAAGAAGTAGTTGTAGTAATCTCGTCCATTTTTAAAATGTAGAACTCAACGAGAAAAATTAAGTTCTTTACTTGAAGAAAAACATCCTCAACTACTTCTAGAGGGTAAATATAAGATCTATTGACCAACTAAATACACATGGCAGTTTTTTGCAAATCATTTAATTTAAGGTCCTCGTATACATGATAAAGCATAACATTAATGAAGGCTCATAAATGAAGCATAGCATGTCGAATAACTCTATTGCCAATAACACAAGGCAAAGTAAACATAATTGGATCATAACACTACTTAAGCATATTTTTCTTAAGTAGAGTCAAGACGTTTTTATTTACCAACACACGTTCTTTGTCCTTTCCTATCTTCTTTTTTGTGCAAAGCTCCTTGAGAAACTTAGCATACCTCGGAATCTGTTGAATTGCATTTAAGAGGGAGATATTGATCTGAACCTTCTGGAACATCTCTATGAATTCTTCATCCTTATTCTCCTGCTTCCATTTTGTAAACCTACTAGGGAAAGGAGCTTTAGGTACATAAGATTCAACTGAAGGCAAAGAAGATGTACTTGCCTCCGGAGTCGATGTGGGGCCTCATATTTTTCTTCACTTTTCTCGATTTGTTTGATTTCCTCTTCTTGTTTAGTTTCCTTTTTGGACTTACCAGGCTTTGATGGAATGGCAACTGGTGGTGTCGGGACATTTGAGAAGGGTGTGGGAGATGGAAGCTCCTTCCCGATCCTAAGCGTGATGGCACTCCCATTATCATGGTCCAGTTGAGCAAGTAGCTTTCTCGAACTCTTATGTTCTAAACAACCCAACACTGTGGCTAGTTGCGTAACCTGAGTACCTAAATTTGCTAATCCCATCCTTATCTCATGTTGCAATACTTTAGTGTCCTGTGACAGCTAGATGGAGTCCTTCTGCAATTGGTGAATGTCGTCTTGGAATTTCAAAGAATGGTCAGCTAAAGTTTGAACGGTTGGTATTCACAATCAACAAGCGGTAGCAATGTGGACTTTAAGCACTCTAACTACATCAAATTTAGCAAATAAACATGCAAGGTCATCAATATAAAAGTAGGGTTTCAGAAACAAATATCTTTGAAGAATCCTCCAATCCAGCTACTTTCTAACTCGAAATTGATCATAAACTTTTTGTACACTACAATAAGATATTCCATACTATTCTCTTGGCCCTTGGATTAGAATGTGGAATCCAAAAAGGGAATCAATTTTAAGGGAATTTTAGAGGACTGGAGCCCTTTTGATATGTCAAGAATGAAGAACCATTTCTTCATCCAATTTCAACATCCATCAACCCCCTCTTTTCAGCTGATTAAGAGGGGTTTTTACATCCTTCTTCATGCAACATGAACGCTTGAGGTATTGACACTAAAACTTCACTTGATTAATGGAATTTGGAGGTGTATTCTGAAGTGGAAGAAGTGGGAAAAACCCACTTTCTTCCCATTTCAATCTTAATTGAATTTTTGAAACAAAGTTCAATTTTAATTTGAAATCTAATTTCAAATTTTAAAACTAATTTTATAAAATATTAATTCAATAACTAATATTTAAAGAATTAATTCTAAAAAAATAATTCTAATAATTAATTTTAAATAATTAATTAAAAAGTTTAATTAATTTTAAATAATTAATTAAACAATTTAATTAACTAAATTAATTTAATATCAAATATTAAATTAATAGAACGCAAATTCTCAACATGAATCCCTATTCATATATAAAATATTTAAATTATATTTAAATATTTTTTAACACTCCAATTCTTTTTAATTCGATAATTAAATATTTAACTATATCGTATATAATTAACATTTCCCTTAAATCGAATTTGAATGTTTAAAATTTTCTCATCTCGCTATTCTAAAGTTTAGTCCATTTATGAGCTAGTAGAGGGATTTAATGAACCTACAGATCATGAGCACCAACGATCCAAGATTAATTGGTTGAAGTCTTTTAACCGAATTAACCAACATTCCTTAACTATTGGGTCACTCCACTAAAGTCCAGTAGTTGCACTCTTCTCACTGTAGATATATTTTCTATCCACTTCATTTAACAATGATCAATAAGTCAATCCTTCACAGATCGTTCGTATTAACAGTTGGATCAAAATTACCATTTTATCCCTGTAATATATCATGCTTCTTATGTCTCCACTGATCCACTAATAAACAATTGGTTTATGGTCCTACCAATAAACTGATTCCCTCTCCGTCATAGAGAGGGTGGGACCCCTTGTTCAAGACTAGGAGTCAGTACTTAAGGGAACAACCTATCTGCTAACCCTTAAAATGGGTAGGAGTGAATTTCATCTTGCAGGACTATGTCCTGAGCTATCTACCCGATCTTACCCCTAAAATGGGAGGCTTATTGAGCGGCGTTGTTGAGCCACTCTATCCCATGCAGATTAGAAATAGTCAGTTTTAATTTTAAATGGCGTTATAAAGAAAAGTGACTATTTCTTGGTCCGGGTGTTTACCCCTAAAATGTTTGTTCATACAGGTGTTTACAAACTACTGAACCCTATGAGATTTACGGCATCAACCCCAACAGTTGAATCTTTATAAACAAAGTAAAACTAAAACTAGGATTGATATGAATTTTGTAAGAGATTAATAGTAGAGAGATTTCAATGTAAAAGATCTTAGGGAATAATGTTGGTTATTCTAATCTAATCATTGGCTTAATTGTACTTATACAATTTAATTGTTTCATAATCCATTAGAGAGAAGCCCTAATGTCCCAATTAGTTAATTAACCTAAAATTGTCAATTAACCCTACTTTAGTTCTAAGATGCTTCCTAAAGATATCCCGCATCAAATTCCTAAATTCATTAATTCTAGGGTTTCTAGGTTATGATATGCTTGAAATACTATAGAGTCAAATCAAGAATGATTTGTTTGAATGTTCTAAACTAGTCATGCTTTCAAGAAAATAGGAAAAAGTCCAATTTTTCATTCAAGTTTTCTAGTTCTTGCAACTTCATTACAATAATGATATAGAGCCATGTAATTTTTCATACAAAGATCTAAAAAATTTGAGATGTCAACTCATTTCTATCCAATTTTATTGAAATTAAAATCAAGAACATTCAAGAACAATCAATTACACAAGATGAAAATACTAGAAAAAACCTCAAGAATTTACTAACCTAACAATTTCCCCAAGAAAGAAGATTACATAGCTCTGAAGTGGTAGATTCTTGAAGAAGTCCATTGAATCAAACAAGAAATTGATACAAGAATTAAAGAAATTATACAAAATCGTGAAATTGGGTCTCTCTCTTGTAAAAATGGGTATCTTTTCATGAAAATATGTGAAAAGATGCTCTTATATCAAGGTTATAGCGTTGCAACGGTGGTAGGAAGCGTTGTAACGCTCTCTTGCGTAGGCGCACACATTTTTTTTTTATCTTTTCGTCAAAATCCATAGCGTTGCAACACTGCCCTGTATATCAGCATTCTACCTTGACCTTTTAATGACTGACAAACATGACAGACAGTAGAAATTTGCTTTTAATGATGCACAAAAGATGTCGGTTGACAAAAACTACACATCTTCATATTTTCTTCCTTCTTTTCTACTCTTCCTTTGATCCATTGCTCGGTTTTGACTTCTTTGGCTATATTTTTGGTCCTTTTTGCTCCAATTTAATCCAATTTTGTTGAAATGACTTTAAAATGCTCTCAGAACTATTTTAGCTATAAAATTTACATATTAAGCAAAGTGATAGTATAAAATTGATAGAGTTATGTACTAAAATGTAATTCTTTCAAAGACCTATCAAAATACTACCTGTGCTTATGGCTTCTAGGTTCTTTTAAATTTCAACTACTCCACTGTTATCACAATAGAGGGTGATCACAGTAGAAGCAGATCCATATTTTGAAACCTTTCCAAATCATTCAAGAACTTCCTAAACCATACTGCTTCTTTTGTTGCTTCACATGCAGCTACATACTCCACTTCCATGGTGGAGTCTGTTGGGGTTGATGCCCTTAATCTCGTAGGGTCTCGTAGCTTGTAATCATCTGTATGAACAAACAATTTTGTGATATATAATATGAGATATTTTATTCACTTCAGTCTATGAAATATGAGATATTTTAGTTGCATTAAACCACAAACCAATAAACTAAGATCCCTGGTTATCGTTGTAACTTAAACACATATGTGGAGACATACAATTGGATTGTGCTTTAAGTGATAACCTAATTGGTCTGTAGTATATGGATAAAGGAGGGAAACCTTATCCTGGTGACACTATGAGTGTAGCCTGCTTTGTAGGTGTTATAAATGTTGTAAAGTGCTACAAATGGTCTGATCCTGATCATTCCTGTATTAGACATGCGAGCGAGGATACTCTATACAAAGAAGTTTATATAAGATCGGACCACGAAATGTTTAGTCTCGTTATATAACGCCATTCATGACAGAGACTTTCATTTCACTAGCATGATCATAGGTAACATGACCTTAATCCTGAGTGAGTTGTGAACTCCTGCCTATGAGGGCGGTCCTTTGATTTGCGTGAGTGAGAGTGGTTAGATCACCGACTCAAACCTACCACTTTGAGGATTCGTCTGATTGGGGAGTTGGGAACTCAACTACACAAGGCGGAATTCACTCATTCCTCAAAGCAAGGGTAAGCAGATAAATTTCTCCCTTAAAGTCTGATTTTGGGGCTTGAACAATGTGATGCCACACATTCTCTTGACCCGAGAAGGGTTTAGTCATAGTGGAACTATGATGGATTATTCATTAGAGGAATCAATGGTACTTAAGAAGTTAGACGTAATTTTAGGGATAAAACGATAAATTGGCCTAACTGTACTTACGAGCGATTTGTGAAGGATCATCGTACTATTGATTGGTTATGTCCGATGGACACAGAAATATATTTGTAATGCGAAGAGTGCAGTTGTCGGTCTTTAGTGGAGTGCCCGACAATTAACGGATGGTGGATATCGTGATTAAAGAGTTTAGTCAGTTATTCACATATCGTTGAAGCTTCAAGCTATAGGTCCATAAGGTCCCTTGGTAGCTGAATGGATTCATGTTGAGAATCAGGTTTTGAGTTAGTTTGAAGTGTTCAAATTAACAAGAGAAAATTTGATTATATATGATATAATTAAATTAATTCCATTATATGTGATATAATTGATATAATGTATTTGATACATTATTTGATTGGAGGAATTAATATAAATAGCATTTATGTTAAATGCCATAAAGGAGAAAAAGAAATATGGTTTATATGTTGCATATGATGTGATATTAAAACTATAGGTTATAAATATAATATGATAAATTAGTTATTATATTTATTTATAATAAATTAATTATAAGATAATTGATTTCGGTTTTTTCTCTAATAACCACCTTAGTGGGAGGTTTTAATCGGTTTATGGCTAACTGATGGATAAAATGAAAATTATTTTCATTTTTTGTTTCCACGCGAAAAAGCATCAAGTAATCAGATTACTTGTTGAGAGAAGAAACGATAAGAATGTCGAGTATTCTATACGATAGTTACTTGCTACTAAACGATCGAGTACTTAAGTCTGTATGATAGACTTCTTCTTTCTCCCACTTACTCGATCGTCCAGTTCCTCCATACCTCTACCCAAATCCATACAGAGCCAATACCTCCTACTGTGGTAACCGAGTGGTGGTGTCAAGTTTCGTTCAAGGGTCAAGGATCGAGTTTTACTCGATTGTGATCGAGTATTTGCTAGTTCGTGTTGTTTGCTAGGTTTGATCGTTACGTTTGTGCTGTTTGCTGGGTTTGATCGTTGCATTCGTGCTGTTGGATGCATTGTTGTTGGATCAAGGAAATAATAGAAGAAAGAGTTCTTCAAAGGTATGTTTACTCGATCCCTTGTTTGTTCTTCAAGCATGTTGTAATTTAGTTTTTAATGCATAACTGTTCTTTTTTATTGTAAATGTTCTTGTTCTTTTACAATGGGATTTGGAACGATTTGCTTCCGCTCATTGGTTCTCTAGATTTATAGTTCCTTCAGAGTCAACAATATAACTTTGCTTTATACTCCTTCATACTATAGCTTCTCTATTTAGAGTGAATACTGATCCCGAAGTAGATTTCCTAGAATCCACATTGGTCTGAAAATTAGAATTAGTGTAGTAAGGATCAAATCCTTAGAACCATACATGAGCATATAGTCCCTTCGTTCTCTGAATATACTTGAGGATGTTTTTAACGCCAGTCCAATGATCATATCCGGGATTGGACTGAAACCTGCTGACTATTCCAACTACATAGCATATGTCTGAACATGTACACAACATAACATACATCAAATTCTCAACTACTGATGCATAAGGAATTAGTTTCATAACCTCAACCTCTTGAGGTGTCTTAGTGATGAAACGAACACGTGCATAGCAGAAGAAATAAAGGATTTAAAGTACTCTAATCATGTTAATTTCAAGAGAATAAGCATGCGATTTATATTACCACAAATGGATAGAGAGTATAACCTTTGTAGTCTTAATTCTTCTCTCGATCTTCTCTGATTTCCTCATGAATGGTTCGTAGACCACCACGAGAGTCTTCCTAGCTATTATGACCTTAGAATGTGATGGTGGGATCCGGTGAGTAATCAATTTGGAGAGGAAATGGTTAAGGGTTTGAGAGAGAATTAGGTTTAAATTTTTCAAGATCTCATGAAATTCTAATTTTTCCAAGAAGAATAAAAATCATAATACTTTTTTATTTATAGGAAAAAACATACATATCATGCAATTTTGAGTTAATGAAAAATTGACACTAATACCTAGCAACTCATTAGTAGGAACTAGTGGAATTTGTGTCTTCATATGACATTAACACCTAGCAACAACAAATGTTAGATTTTCCCATTAAAAATTGTTGGATTTTTCTACTAACTTGGTCAAAGCTCAATCTTTGACTTTAAAAGTCCAATGTCAACAATTTGACTTTTTGACTCTTAAAGTCTAAAGTCAACATCTAGACTTTTGTTGCAATTTTGACCAATTCCATTAAATTTAAAAATTAAAAATAATTAATTAAATAATTTAATTAATTTAATTTAATCTTAAATCCACCGCTAATCCCAATCAATATGAATCCCTATTCATAGTTTGATATTTAAACCTTATTTAAATATCTCCTATTCTCTCCCTCTTTATGTTTAATTCACAATTACACATTAGGTTAAATATAGCGGATATATTTCATACTTCACTCTAAAATCTGAATTCAAACACTCCAAATTCATTTGTCAAATTTTTCTAAGGTTTAGTTCGATATGAGCTAGTAGGGGGACTTCATGGACCTACAGATCATAGGCTCCAACGAATCGAGATTAACCGGCTAAATTCTTTAACCCAATTAACCAACATTCATTAACTACTAGGTCACTCCACTAAAGCTTAGTAGTTTCATTCCCCTCACTATAAATATATTTCTGTCCACTCGATATAACCATAATCAGTAAGTCAACCCTTCACAGGTTATTCGTAATAACGGCTGGGTCAAAAGCTATTTTACCCCCGAGACTACATCTTGCTTCTTAAGTCCCACCGATTCTCTAATGAACAGTTGGTCCGTTATCCAATCACCAAACCGAGTCCCTTTTAGGCCAATGAGAGGGTGGGGCCCATTGTTTAAGACCCGAAGTCAACACTTAAGGGAATAATCTCTCTACTATCCCCAAAAGCAGGTAGGAGTGAATTCTGTCTAGCACTCTATGTCCCCAGCTATCTACCCGATCTTACCCTTAAAATGGGAGGCTTATTGAGCTGGCACTGTTGAGCCAACCCTCACGCATGCAAACCTAAGGATAATCCCGAATAAACAGGAATTTATAGTTAGCTCAGGATTAAGGTCAAGTTACCTAGGTCATCACTTTTAAATAGTCAGTCTTAAATAGTAAACATCTATCGTTAATTCTATCTTACCCAAGCAAATGAAATTTATAATGTTAAAAAAACTACTAAAACTAACAAGTAGTTAAAGTGGAGGTAAGAGGTCGATCCCAAGGGAACCTCTATTAATGGGCTAAAAATAACCTTTGAATTGAAAAAGATAGTAATTGGGGGGGAGAGGGGGTTTTGTTTGTAAAGATATTAAAAGCTAACTAAAATGAAGATAAAGGTAAATTGTAACACAAACTTACTATTTTGTTGGAAGAGGGTTGATAGAAAAATATTCTTGGGAATTCTCGTTACTAGGTTTAATCCTATCATTGTTCTTGAACAATTACTTGAAAACTCAATATCCCATCGAATAAGGAAAACCCCTTAAAGACCCATATAGCTAATTCACATGAATCACATCAATTAGCCCTAATCTAAGTCACAAACACTTCCATATAGCATTTATCATGTTTCTTTCTTCGATTGCTTTAAAGACATGGGTTATCTTGATTATGACATTCAAGAAACACATTAGAGTAAGTTTCAAGAATGATTGAATGAATTTTCTAACTAAGAATTTCAAGAGTTAAATTCGGAACAAGTCCAAATTAACACAAGAAAAGTTAATTTTGTAACCTATCTAACCATTATGCAATAGTGCCAAGCAAGAATTACATACAAGAATTCAATGGAATCAAAGCATCAATTATTCTCCATTAATTTCTATTCAAATTCAGTCATGAGCATTGAAGAATGAAGAAAATGCAAGAAAATAAACAAAAAGAACTCAAGAATTAAACCTATAATTAAGAATTCCCAAAAATTAGAATTACCTGGCCATAGAGATGGGAAGTCTTAAAGGAATCCTTGAAAGTATGATGAATTTCATGAAGCAATTCACTAGGGAATTATAAAATTTTCAAGAAATCTCTCAACACAAACAAAAATTTAGGTAATTTTCTCTCTAATTTTGATCTAACCTCTCTCTCAACAAAAAGAAAATGATTTTTCTCTTGTTCTCTTCTGCTGAAAATGAAATAACTGAATTTATATCTGCAGGTGTAGCTTCATGACGCCAAGTCTAGCGTTGCAATGCTAAATCGTAAAAAAGGTCGAGAAGCATTGGGCTAGGATCTTAATGCTACGCCGACGCTCGGTTGTGCAAGGCATGTACGCGAACGATTTCGTTAATCTCCGAAGCGTTACAACTCTGGGTGAAGCATTGTGACGCTGCCCTGTTTTGCAGCAAATGGGTGCGTTCTATCTTCAAGCATCAAGCTAGCGTTGAGCTTAGTGTTGTGAGGAGCGTCGTGATGCTCTGAGTATTGCTAAAGTATGTTGAATTATTCCTCTTGAGGGGAAAAGTGGTAATTTATCTTAGATCTTCTTCTTAAGTGATTCTTTGGTGTCGTTTGGCTTGAATTAGCTCCATATCCTTCAAAATAACTCCCTTTGTGTTGGAATTGGAATTTACCTACCATAATAGACAATTTAAGTAAATAATTGAAGAATAATTGAGGGAATTAATACTAATAAGATAGCTCTTTACAAGACCTATCAACAGCATAGGACACCCCACTCAAATGTCCCCATATGAACAATTCAGGATCACATTGTTTGTGCTAAATACAAAGTGGGCCGCATCCGATAGTGTCTCCAAGATAAGATACCCAACCTTATTCGTATACTATAGACTGTTTAGTCTATTTACTTCAACTTGATCCACTTTTATGTCGGTACATAAAGTCCAAGTATTCATATTATAACCATGGATTTTAGTTTATTGGATTTAGGGTTTTCTAAAACGAAAAGAACAATTCATATATTCAATAACAACTCTATTGTAAACAAAATAAGTTTAAAGATTACAAACTGTGAGTTTTAGGACATACAACCTAACAAAATTCTACTTGAACTAAAACTCAAGTGGGTTTACATATATATAATGTTGAGTAGGGAGAAATAAATACAATAAACTAGGGAATCTAATACCCATAAATTATCTCACTTGTCCTAGATTTATGAATCTTGTAGTCCCAGTCCGACTAGGTGAGCCTCAAACACTTTAGTCGTGAGGGCCTTTGTAAATGGATCAACTTGATTATCTTCTGAGGCTATTTGCATGACGATCACGTCTCCTCAGTGTACTATCTCCCTGATGAGATGGTACTTGCACTCGATATACAACCTAAGTCTAGATGTTTATCCAAGTGTTCTATTTTATTTTGGGCAAATCTTTACTCAAGTATATTTCGAATAATAAATACAACCTAAGTCTAGGTGTTTATCCAAGTATAACTTTAATATTTGGATTTAACCTACGATGTCTAATTGATAAACCATTTTATTATCTCATATTGCTCATGCATATTGTATAACTTTTATATTTGGATTTAACCTATGATGTTCCATAAACCGTCGACTTAAGTACTTGTAGCCTTGGACATGATTTTAGCCCAAGAGAGTTTGTCACCAAAGTTTACAATATAACGACCTATTTTAACTAATTAAAACAAGTTTTTATTTTTTAACCCTAAGTGAGCATGCATGTTGTCTTTGTTATAGATTTTAAATATCTAAATGATTTTATAACACTTTATAAAATATAGACATGCTTCCAATCCATAACATTCAACAAGCATTTCATAATTTAATATAACTACTTATATTAAAACATGAAATCCTAATCCATGCATACTATATATTATAGCTACTTATAATATACTTTCAACGCATGATACATGCTTCCTATGGTGGGATTTTAAATCTACATGGCATAGATTATGCACATACAAGATGTAATTTAATTATAAAATACATCAAATGCATAAATAATTAAACACACTGAAATGGACTGGTATTGACATCCTCAACAAGCAATAAACTAAAATATTACAAAATAATTATAAAAAAAAAAAAACTCTAGACTATTAGACTACTCGAGCCAACCCGAATCAGCTCCAAACCTCCGGAATTGGATCTCAAAGGCAAGAAATTGGACTGAACTAGTCAAGACAGGGCTAAATCAGTCAAATAGAGCTGAATTGGACCTCTACGACCCAAACCGACAGAATTGGTCCACCTGAACCGTTGGTTTGTTCGCGCACGTGCGTTTTGGGCTGGACGAAGTACACCGTTGCAACGCTTTGAAGGTAGTAACCATTTCTGCTATTGTTTTCTGCAAGCTTTCTTCTTATCTTCAATTATAATCTAATTGCCACTCTATTGACTCTAACAAAATTACAGTCTCTTAATTACATATTAAGGCCCATAAACAAAGAGCCAACTACAACAATAACAAGAGCATTGATGAGGAATTTTGATGTCAAAACCATAATATATCAATTTTAACTCCATTTCATACACCTTAAGAAAAACATCCATCAAACTAAAATTAATGTAAATTGAGTGCTTAAAACATGCTCTCATGGCAGTTGTTGATGTTGATAATCAACTAGTGGAAGAAATCCGAATATTAAGCACTCTAACTACATCAATCATAACAAACAAGCATGTAAGGTCATCAATATAAAAGTATGGTTTCATAAACAAATACCTTTGAAGAATCCTCCAATCCAACTACTCCATAGCTCGAAATTGATCACGAACTTATTGTAGAATACTACAAGATCTTCCTTACTATTATCGCCCTTAGATTGGAAGGTAGATTCTAGAAAGAGAATCAATTTTTGAGGGAATTTTAGGGGATTGGAGCCCTTTTGATATGTCAAGAATGAAGAACCATTTCTTCATCCATTTTCAACATCCATCAACCCCCTCTTTTCAACTAATTGAAGACTGGTTTTTACTTCCTTCTTCATGCAATGCTTGTGGTATTGACACTGAAACCTACTTGGTTAATGGAATTTTGAGGTGTATTATGAAGTGGAAGAAGTCTGAAAACCCCACTTCCTTCCAATTTCAATCTTAATTGAATTTTTAAAACAAAATTCAATTTGAATTTGACTTCTAATTTCAGATTATAAAACTAATTTTATTAAATATTAATTCAATAATTAATTTTTTTAAAAAATTAATTCAATAATTAATCTTAAATAGAATTAAATTTTAAATAATTAATTAGATAATTTAATTAATTTAATATCAAATATTAAATCAATAAAATACCAATTCTCAACATAAATCCCTATTCATGTATAAAATATTTAAATCATATTCAAATATTTTTCAACACTCCAATTCTGTTTAATTCGATAATTAAACGTTTAATTATATCATATATAATTAACAATTCCGTTAAATTGAATTTGAACGTTTCAAATTTTCTCATCACACTTTTCTAAGGTTTAGTCTGTTTATGAGCTAGTAGGGGAACCTAATGAACCTAGAGATCATGAGCTTCAATGATCCGAGATTAATTGGCTAAACTCTTTTAGTTGAATTAACCAACATTCCTTAACTACTGGGTCACTTCACTAAAGCCCAATAGTTGCACTATTCTCACTATAAATATATTTCTATCCACTTGATTTAACCATGATCAGTAAGTCGATCCTTCACAGGTTGTTCCTATTAATATCTGGGTCAAAATTACCGTTTTATCCATGTAATACATCTTTCTCCTTAAATCTCCACTAATCCACTAATGAACAATTGGTTTATGGTCCTACCAATAAATCGAGTCCCTCTTAGTTATAGAGAGTGCCTTGCTCAATAGGAGGGAAGAAGGTCGGGAACGCACTATACGATTTAGGGGCGAACATAAATCTAATGCCCTTATCGATCTTTAAGAAGTTGGATATCGGCAACGCAAGACCAACCACGATTACACTACAGTTGGCCGATAGATCGATAATGCATCCTGAGAGCAAAACAGAGGATGTGCTCGTGCAAGTGGATACGTTTATCTTCCCGGCGGACTTTATCATATTGGATTACAAAGCTGACAGAGAAGTGCCTATCATCTTGGGTCGCCCATTTCTCACAACAGGGCGAGTGCTGATCGATGTGCAGAAAGGAGAACTCACCATCAGGGTTGACGATCAAGAAGTGAAGTTCAATGTTTTCAATGCGTTGAAGTGCCCAAGTGATATAGAGAATTGCCAATATATTGAGGAACTATGGGAAGACCTTGGCACGAGTCTCTGGAAGAGTTGGAGGAAGAAGATTTCGAAATCGGTGCAATGTGGGAGGAGGATTGCGCCGCAATTCACGTTGAATCAAATTTTGAACCACTCAAGTTATCTGAACGAACTTCACAATGCACTAAGCCATCCTTGGAAGAACCACCCGTGCTTGAAGCCGTTGCCTGTGCACCTCAAGTATGCTTACTTCGGAGGTAACAACACATTACCAGCTATCATTTCTGCTTCGCTGAGTAAGAAGAAGGAAGATGCACTCATCCAGATCCTGAGAAACAATGTAAAGGCTTTAGGATGGACCTTGGCAGACATTCGAGGAATCGGTCCCTCATATTGCATGCACAAGATTCATCTGGAAGAAGGAAAAATGGGATCGATAGAAAGGCAACGTCGCTTGAAACCTGCCATGAGGGAGGTTGTAAAGAAGGAAATAGTGAAGTGGCTGGACGTAGGTTTCATCTACCCGATATCTGATAGCAGCTGGGTGAGCCCAGTGCAGTGTGTTCCGAAGAAAGGGGGGATGACAGCCGTCACCAATGACAAGAATGAATTAATTCCCACAAGGACAACCACGGGGTGGAGAATCTGTATGGATTATCACAAGTTAAATTTGGCCACTAAAAAGGACCACTTCCCACTCCTGTTCATTGATTAGATGTTAGACAGACTTGATGGGAATGAATTCTTTTGCTTTCTTGACGGCTATTCAGGGTACAACCAAATTGCAATTGCACTGAAGGATCAAGATAAGACTCATTCACGTGCCCATTTGGTACGTTTGTATTCCATCGCATGTCGTTTGGACTCTGCAATGCGCCAAGTACTTTCCAATGTTGTATAATGGCGATCTTTTTAGATTACTTGGAGGAGTCAGTCGAGGTATTCATGGATGATTTTTCAATTTTCAACAATAATTATGACTCCTGTTTAGCTAACCTTGAGAAAGTCTTGAAGAGATGTGTGGCAACGAATCTTGATCTGAACTGGGAAAAATGCCACTTTATGGTTAACGAAGGAATTGTACTGGGTCATAAAATCTCGAAGGCAGGGTTGGAAGTTGATCAGGTGAAAATTGACACAATTTCCAAGCTACCCCCACCAGTGAACGTGAAAACACTTAGGAGCTTTCTGGGACACACTGGGTTTTATCGAAGATTTATTCGCAACTTCTTCCATATCGCAAGGCCCTTAAGTGCGCTCCTTGAAGCTGACCAAGAATATAATTTTGATGATGCGTGCACTGAAGCATTTAACACATTGAAAGATGCGCTCATCACTGCACCCATTCTGATTGCGCCAGATTGGACACAACCATTTGCGTTGATGTGTGATGCTAGCGGATATGCAGTGGGCGCAATATTGAGTCAGTGCAAGGACAAGGTATTGCATCCTATCTACTATGCGAGTAAAACGTTGAATGATATGTAGGGGAATTATACAACCACGGAGAAGGAAATGCTCGCAGTGGTATTTGTACTGGAGAAATTTCGACAATACTTGATCGGAACAAACATTGTGGTGTATACCGATCACTTTGCGATCAAATATCTGATGACAAAGAAGGATGCAAAATCGAGGCTGATACGGTGGGTGTTGCTCCTGCAAGAGTTTGACCTAGAAATCAAAGATGGAAAGGGCACCGAGAACCAAGTCGCCGATCATCTGTCAAGATTGGAAAATTGTGAGGTTCAACAGAAAGAAAAAGATATTGAAGAACGATCCCTTGATGAGCTACTAATGTCGGTAGGCATTAATGTTCCATGGTATGCAGACATTGTGAACTTCATAGTTTGCGGCCAAGTATCGGAGGACTATACTTACCAGTAGAAGAAGAAACTGAGACATGACGTTAAATTTTATTTCTGGGATGACCCATTCCTATACCAACTTGGACCTGATCACATTCTACGTCGGTGTGTTCCTAAGCACAAAGTCAAGCACAATCTGGAGCTTTGTCATGAGTCCCCTTACGGAGGACATTTTGGGGAGCAGCGAACTGCCACAAAGGTCTTGCAGAGTGGCTATTTCTAGCCAACACTGTTTAAGAATGCCCATGCCCACGTTGTTCAGTGTGAAAGATGGCAGAGAACGGGGAATATGTCTAGAAGAAATGAAATGCCATTGACGTCAATCTTGGAAGTTGAATTATTTGATGTATGGGGAATCGACTTCATGGGCCCATTTCCACAATCAGAAGGTCATCACTATATCCTTGTCGCTGTTGATTACGTATCAAAATGGGTTGAGGCCATCGCTTGTGCCAAGAATGATGCAGCCACAGTGGCCAAGTTTCTCAAGAAGAATATTTTTGCTTGATATGGGATGCCACAGGCCTTAATCAACGATGAGGGCTCTCACTTCATCAACCGCATAATCACCAACCTGTTGACTAAATTTAACCTTAGCCATAGAGTTGCAACTACTTATCACCCACAGACTAATGGGCAGATAGAGATTTCTAACCGAGAGATTAAAACTATCTTGGAGAAGGTAGTCAATACCTCCAGGAAGGATTGGTCGCCCAAGCTTGATGAAGCACTTTGGGCATACAGGACAGCCTATAAAAC